>NW_017802924.1:496682-578886 GCF_001625305.1 Branchiostoma belcheri
TACGGTCGTTTTATCTAGATAATTGACCCTTTGTTGACCTGGGTCAGCCATAGCAATACTTTTCCCATTGTTTTACATGTAGACCACGTTGACGTCAGTTCCACATATCACCGGACATGGACACCGAAGTTATGCCCCCCTGAGAGTACAACTTGTTTGGGTAATAAAGTTTGTAGTCCACGTAAAAACTTTTTATACCATCCTTAAATTAGGGTTTTGAAAATTAATAAGACGTGTTTTCTTTTGAAAGTCTTCTGTATTTTTTGTCACTCACGACCGCCTAAAATTTGACAAATTGAATTTGACCATACACAGTAAAATATGCAGAGTTTTGGACTCATATATCCACTGTATTCGTAGTGCGAATCGTAGTCTTTCAATTTACCAAATATCACACTGTAAAGCTAGAAACAAAGTCAGGAAAAATGTCCACGTCACACGGCTTTATCTAACGTGGGTGGCATATGCGATGGATCCTCTCTGGCCAATGGATACTGCCTGGCCAATTTGATACTGTTTTTGCCACCCTAGTACATGTATCTGCTTGGAGATTATTGTCGTCATACTTACCTACCCATCAGGCATCGTAAACCTTATAAACGTCACAATACGTCACTACGGTCTCTTTTCGACCCTTATTTCTGACGTCATAATCCTATTTACAGCTGTGAAAGTTTGAGATGAGTTTGAGTGGTCACGCACGTTCTGCGTCCCTCAACCTTGTCAGGTATTTCACAGCCGCGAAAGTCGACGTCATTTGATGACACGATGTTCAGTTTTCTCTTGATCAACGCTGTCTTCCTGTTACAGGTTGTAGCCAGACTCTTCGGCGTTCTGAAGAGAGGTGAGTGCAAGTTTATTTCCAAACATCTCAGACCAGTTTTGGTCACCTAAGACAAGTTCTGTAGCCATGTTCTAAGAACGGCCCATAGTATACTAGCCTCTATCGGGCTTCAGAAGCGGCTGGAAAGAGTAGAAAATCGACCAAATACATGTAGACAGATGACATGCTGGGGGGTCGGTCTGTTAAGTAGTACGTACTACATCATGTTGCCGCATCATTTACTAGTAGTGGACCTAGCCTCTAAGGAAGAAGAAGGAAGAAGGAAGAAGAAGAAAAAAAAAAAAGCTGACGTTGACGATTACTAATAAAAACCATGGACCACGTTCGCCTCAGTCTTAAAACGTCACAAAGTCAAGATCGAATGTCAAATGTCCTTGGATACTTTCTTGTGACGTCATAATTGTCCTTGCAGTAGTCGAAAATTCCGACATCAGGTCAGACGTGTTTGTTTGATCGCTCTGATTCGGCTCATATTTCCTACTGTAAAATTGACATTAGTCCAGACGACATGTTTGGGATTTTGCTGCAGTTCAGTCTGTTGCTTTTCGGACTGGTAGTCAGGATTGTAGGCTCCGTCAGAAAAGGTGAGAGCGGTGTTCCTTCACCAAAAAACAGTTACTTAAGCAACTGTAACGTTATGTGATTTTGGAAACGGTCAGACGTTCCTGGTAGCATCCACTACCTTTCGTCAGTGAGAGACTTGCAGACACTAGAGACACTAGAGACTTGCAGAAGAGTATCCAGTTGCTTGAATAACTTTTTTTGGCGTATCTTATTACCTGGATGTCCTTCACCGACGGTGTTCCTTCACTTCCGAAATCAGGCTAGTTTCTGTCCGCCGCTGTTCGATAGTAGGTGAAGTTGAGTCAGTGATGTTCTAAGAACACCTGTTGTGCCAAATCCTTGAGTTGTCACATACGTGAGATGTCAGGTGTTTAGGGCTAGGGCTAGGGTTGGTACTAGGGTTAGGGTTAGAGTTGGGATCATTGTTCAGGGCTAGGGTTAGACTTACGATTGGGGTTAGGTTACAAATAAGTTAGGTTTAGTCTCCCACATCACGACTAAACCCTTCCCACCTCTTGTCTCAGGTATATCGGAACCCCCCAAGTAGTGTCGGAGTCATGTATTTGGCAGGATCATGTATATGGCTTTACATAGCCTCTAACCGATTCTGATATGTTCTCTCTACAGCCGTGAACGTGCGATTCGTTCGCAGTGAGAAGTGTGCAAGTGCAGTGCCGCCCCCACCCGTGGTGAGGGAGCCTAGCGCCCCTGCACAAGAGTCTGGCACATCGGTGAGGAAGAAAACAAGGCCCAACGATGAGTCGTGCGCAACTTCAGTAAAGAAGAAATCCCGGCGAAGTGACCTGAACGGGCCTACCGACAATGCGAACCCGCCGAAGATCAAGGCTGCAGAGCCCGACAAACCCAGCCCCTCTGTACGGGCTCCCGGTACAGCCAAGGGCAATTCGAAGGCGACATTCGGCGGAATGAAGGCCGGGTTCTTGCTACAGTCTCAAAAGAAGAAGCCTCAGCCCAAGAAAGAGTCAGCAGCAAAGGCAGACAGCTCCAAGGCCGTGAAGGCTCCGCCTGACCAAAGTCTGAAGAACACTGCATCTGCGGGTCAGAAGGATCCCGCCGCCGAGGCCGGTCACCTGAAAGTGAGCCCCTCTCAGAAGAAGGAAGATCCCCAAACCCCCTTGGCCAGTGCCGGAGAGAAGTCGGGCCAGAAGCAGGCTCAGTCTCCGCGCCCCACTACTGAGTCCGGACAGACTCCCCACCAGTCATCCTCGTCAGAGGTGAAGCATGCTTTTTCTATTACTCATGAAACTCGATAATCCTCGTACTATAAACTACATCTGTTACATCTACAATTGAACCGAGAAGAAGCAGAACCTGTACATATGTAGTTTTACTATAGATATATTTAGTCTACCATCGCTATTTACCATGACCTGTACTTAGTTCGCAATGAGCAAAAATGTACAATAAAGGTCTTTCATTCATTCTATTAGCTATGTTTGTGCAATGCGGCTTCGCTACGACTCGCGCATATGTAGGGGGTGATGATAGTCCTTCTCTACAAAGTCAAACGTATATTGCTTGCATTAACATAACAAAGTGATAGCCTGTTGTGTAATATAACATCTGTGTCCATAATATCACCAGGGTCCATAATATCACCACCTTGAGAAATAGTGTGCTTTAAGATATTTTTTACTGCAACATACCCAAGGTACGAGGGGTGATCAAAAGTTCTCGGCCTCTCCTAGAAAACGTCATGGCAGTAAAATTTTCTTACGCTTTTTTTTATATAGTCCTCTCTAACTGCAATGCACTTGGTCCAGTGATGTTCCAGCTTTAATTTCCCCTTGTGGAAGAAGGTTGCATCTGGACCCCCCAGATTGGCCCATACCGCATAGATGACGTCATCATTGCCATCAAAATGTTGACCACGTAAGTGGAACTTGAGTTTAGGAAACAGGTAGAAGGCCCACGGTGCTAGGTCAGGTGAATTGGAAGGGTGGGGTTAGACTGCAAACCCAAATTCGTTTGCTGCAGCCACTGACCCCTGTGCTGTGAGGACAGGTGCATTTTCATCACGACAGCTCGGTACTTTCCTCTCCTTTTCTCTTTGATCGTTGTCCTCAACTGTCGTAATTCTGTTGAATAGTACTCCCCATTGATGCTTTAACCCCTTCACATGTAGTCAATCATGATTACTTCCTTACTGCCCCAGAGAACAGAGGCAAAACCCTGTCAACGGATGAAACTCACTAAAACTTCTTTGGGGGCCGGGAAAAATTCTTCATCCATTGTTAGCTCTGCTGTTTTTATTCGGGGTGAAAATGGTGAACCCAGCTAATCTTGGGTTACAAATGTTTTGAGAAAATTGCATGGATTGGACTGAATTCGTTCCTTGAATTGTCCAGCCTGTTTAACTTCTGATGTTCAGAAAACATTCGAGGCACCCACCATGCAGACAGTTTTTTCATCCCCAGGATGTTCGACAAAACATTGTGAACTGAGTCATAACACAGGCCAAAGAACCTGCTACATGTCGGACAGTCTCACATCTGTCATTTACTACCATGTGATGGATGGCCTCAACTGGATTGTCCGTGGTGCTGATTTGTGACATCCTGACACATGTTCATCTTTTGTGCTCTCCTTGCCGCGCTTGTAGCTAGTAACCCAATTCTTTATACTTGAATAAGAAGGGGAGTCATCACCAAGTGTCTTGACCATGTCTTCATGGATGTCCTTAGGAGACATAGTTTTTTATCGATATACTTGATCACAGCACACGCTTCTGTTGCGGCCATTTTGTAATTTTACCCTCACCTGCACCACTTTCACGGGGCGTCACGTGCTAATTAATGAATATAGAAAATTGCATTTTTGTGTGCAGTGATGTAAGATATCATAGTATACAGTTATACCAAAGAATAGGAGTTTGACCTTTATTTTCTAGGTGAGGCCGAGAACTTTTGGATCACCCCTCGTATGTACATTTGATGTGTGAAGGAGTGCATACCAAAAGTATGTTGCAGTAAAAATATCTTTAAGCACACTTTTTCTCAAGGTGGCGATATTATGTACCCTGGTGATATTATGGACACAGATGTTATACCAGTTTGCTCAGAAGTTTTATTACCATCATCTCTCCCCTGCAGACCATCCCCATCATCCCTGTCCTTGCGCACGTTCGTCCCATCCTGTTGCCGGTTCCAGGCACCAACCAAGCGTCGCTCATTTGGGACGGGAGCAGAAAGGCCCGTAACTTCCTGGCAATGATCATCGCAGCAAGAAGGGCTGCGGGACTCTAAATTCCCAGGATATTTGATTTTTGGGGTTTGGAAAATGGTTTTTGCAGCGCAGTTTGATTTTTTTTAGTTCCTCATGTAAAGCAGTAATAGTGACCCACAACTGGAAACACTTCTTGCAGTTCTAGAACGTCAGAACGTTTCGATTTGGAGGTTTCTGCAAGGGTTTGCAAAATTTTTTTTTTACAGCGCAGTTTTTTTTTAGTTCCTCATGTAAAAGATATGATGGTGACCCACAACTGGAAACATTTCTTACAAATATGCAGTTTTCTACATTCCGATTACGCTATGGATGTAGTCCGGTTATCTTCGGTATTCAATAAGACAAAAACCAAAAAAGAAAAAAAAAGTATTTTTGTCGTCATTTTCATAAACAGAACAGTATTACAAGTAGTTTCAACTTAGATGAGTCTTTCTCTACAAAGTCAAACAAACAGTTTATTTCATATGTTGCTTGCTGGTCCACTAACAAAACTAACACAACAAAGTGCTTGCTGGTCCACTAACAAAACTAACACAACAAAGTGCTTGCTGGTCCACTAACAAAACTAACAAAACAAAGTGATAGCCTGTTGCATAATCAGTTCATGACTTTTTTTAGCATCATCTCTTGCACATATATAGACTGTAGTATGCTACATTGTTTTTTTATGGTGACACGTAACTACGTCATTGCACATGTATACTACCTAGTATCCGTTCACTCTTGATTTAGATGTACAGAATTGTCACACCAAGGTTTTAATAATAAAGTTTCAATTTTCCCTGATTTGCCAGTCTGTTTTCGATGTCTTTTCTAGTCTAACACTTAAAATCCTGCGTACGACAAGTTACAAAATTTTATCAAGGTATCTTCAGAACCATCTGGCAGACAACTTGAGAGGCGCGACGCTCCCTGGAGCATGCGGTGCTGAGTGAGTGAATGAGTCTTGTTGTGCTCACACCTTGCAGTAGGAGTCATAGTCGACAGGAGGCGCGCTTGTATTGCTTGGATCCAGGTCTTTCATACCTGTGACATCCTGCTGCAGCTCAACCGATAGGACAATTGCTGTTGAATGTGTAAGACACAGGAGGAGCGAGTAGAAACAGATAACCACGAACCCACGACCCTCCAGGCCACCGTCCGACGCTCTAATGACTCGGCTAAAAGGTATAGACCCATCGTCTGGGACAGTTGGTCGCGCCTATGAACCCCCCACTGTTACAAATGTGTTGTTGGTTGCTCAGTTATCCCTTTATTCCCACTGACTCCCATAAGGCAGTAGACGTGCATATAAGGCCATGTTGATTTGATTATATGGATGACATCCGCGCGCGCATGAATTTTCGGCCGTTTCAAAAAAAAAGTTTTCAACCATACTGTAAATCGTACAAAACAGTTGCAAAATGAGCAAAAATATACCGTAAGTTACAAAAAAACCATACCAATGTCGTAGAATGCCAAAATCAAACGAAAAAAGACGAAATTGTAAAGAAATGAACTTGAAGACTAGATTATTCGCCAAACCATATTCTGTGCCATTTGCTCAACCCTCATGACCACGTAGATTTCATAATGAAAACAACTTTTTTTTTTTGCAAAACTTTTTTTTATTCGCACGCGCGCATCAATTTTGGGGTTCCCGGAGGATGTCATCCATATAATCAAATCAACATGGCCTTACGAGTTTGTCTTCCCGTTGCAAACAGGCCGCAAACGCGCCGAGCAAGCCCCTTTTTGAATTGTGACCTAAGCTTTATGAAAGTAACCGGAGGTAGCAAGTTGGGATTCATATGAAAATCGCCAGAGGCAGTTTTAACCCACAATAACAGTTGACATGACCCCACTAAGTGTTTGAGTGTCATGATAGAACGTTTCTAATTGTGGCATATTCTAGAACATTTGTGTTTCTTTTCAAACGTCATTACAGAACATAAATATTCCACGCCTTTTATGTCTACGCTGTTGTAATGAACTGAATAATTCTAGTTAGGAAATCTTTCAGGCCGTTAATTATGTTTGGGTGAATGTCAGTGACGGTGGCCGACGATGTTGGCAGACTTGTGTTCCGGACCGTGTTGGTGGCCGCTACCTTTCAGTGTACAAATGTATGTGTATATATATATATATATATATAGCCACAGCAAGTAATCTTTATGGATGACATCAGCGCACGCATTAATTTTCGCCTGATTTCGAAAAAAAAAATTGTTGCCCCGACTGTGGTCACCATGCCAAAAATGGGCACTGAGATGTCTGTTGCAATGCCATAATATGGATGGCAGATGAATATGAAGAGAGGAGACAAGACAAGACTCTGATTTAATGTTTAGTTTTCAAGTTTACTTTGATGCAGTGATGTACTAATTTTTCATTACTTTTATATGTGATGTTCCTACCGAATCAAAACCATTTGTACAATGATTAAAAACTTCTATTCAGTAAGAAATGGATGTTGTAGTGGTTGGCAGTAAACTTAGTACATTGTATAGGTATCATTTCTTGTTTCACAAGGTTCATGATGTCAAAATTTGAAAATGTAGGAATCTTAAGCTTGTTTTTTGGGGCCCGCCTTGTTTTTTTTTCGCCCTCTCGCATTAGTTTTGAGTCTGTCATCCATAAAATTTAATTGCTGTGGCCTAATCTCCAAGGTTCTCTGGGCGGCAAAAACAATAATTTGGAGCAAGACATTTTCTCACGAAGTATTTTGTTGCTGTCATCAATTTTGTGACAGCATTTCGAGCTTCCAGAAGCCACAGAACAGGTGCTTCATTTCGTAAATTTCAACGACTGTCCCTTCCTTATCATCATATCGATCATTCATGCAGTCGATGATTTTATAAAGCATTCACAAGATACCAGCCTTTCTGTGACATACTATATACATACATACAACGTTACTTGTTTCATGTATGTTTCCTTCGTCTGAAACAGAGCAAGAAAAGAGAATCGTCCCGCGGCCCCATGGCCTGATCTTGGGGGTAATAAAGTCACCGAACCAAATACAATACAGACAAGTAAAGCTTGGAAAACGAGA
Organism: Branchiostoma belcheri; assembly: GCF_001625305.1. Taxonomy (NCBI): domain Eukaryota; kingdom Metazoa; phylum Chordata; class Leptocardii; order Amphioxiformes; family Branchiostomatidae; genus Branchiostoma; species Branchiostoma belcheri. The sequence continues at coordinate 504,371 of NW_017802924.1, forward strand.
CGACCTCCTGAGCGCATTTTCTTTTACATTACCTCCCAGACTACAATTGTCTTTTCCCCGCTACTCTGTGACTGCAGGTAAGACAACACCTTTTGGGACATTCGATCACCATGCCTGGCTCGATTTACTCTCTAGGCTCTTGTAGGGTTTACTAAAAAACCGTACCCTACATGGTTTACTTCCTTCTCAAATTAAATCGTCTTTAGGTCTTCTATTGGAATGTAGATAGATAAAGTAAGAATTAAAACGAAATGCGCGAAGGTAAAATGTTGACCAGCCGGGCTGGTAGTTGAAGTAATCGGTACCAGTGTTACTAGAAACCCTCCTTACAGAGCCTCTGTTACTTGGGCCATGGTAGGGTGACACTATACCGGCGCGGGAGTGCTCAGTCGCTCAGTTCCGTCCAAGTTTCTTCGGTTTTCTCATGATTTCTCCTCAAGGCACAAGACACAGTGTGAGTATCTTAAACGTATAGGACTACTTGACGCACCCAAGTACTAGTTTAGGGTTTGGGGGGTTCTTGGTAACGAGTCGCCGACTCTTTGCAGACGATATTTTCCACATGTACGAGAGGGCGATTTGTGTCTTTCGGTCGAAACTTCCTGACAAGATAAGTCATGTATTCTGTGCTTATTTTAACGGCGTTTGTAGACTTTGAGGTGTAAAACAGTCTGTTGTTCTGTTTACTGAGGCTTAAATAGACTTGATGATGTGGAGTTGAGCTTGGTTGTACGATATTTTGTTGATGTTTGGATTATGTTGTTGTGTTTTTGTTGTGTCTTTATTTTCATCTCTAAGTGATTTTATTTTCATCTCAAAGTCAAACATCGATCGTCCAATACTTTGAGTAGTACAAACAAGAGAGATTTTCTTTTAGGTCTTGCTATCTATCGTTTTTTTGTTGTTGTGTGTATCTTGCATTGTCGTCTTCTATTTTGTTTATTCCGGAATCTTTTGATTAAGTTTCTTGACTCAACTACGGAACTTTATTTGAGGGGAGGGGGGCGACTTACAAATTTGTAAATATTTGTGAAAATCTTTCTTGGGAATAACGATTGCATCTGCATCTAAAATTAAGCGAATAACACTATGCAGTGCTGACAGACAGATTTGACAAATGCACAAGTATGTACAGGTCTTCAGTATTCAACTCAACTCAAATTTTTCACGTAAATTATTGAAATTAACTGTTAGTCTTGAACAGAAATATTAATATAGACAACCACCCATCCAAATGTCTACATATGTTATATGTGCACACGCGGCGCACACATGCACGTTTGTGTGTGTGTGTGTGTGTGTGTGTGTGTGTGTGTGTGTGTGTGTGTGTGTGTGTGTGTGTGTGTGTTAAAAGATTATAATTTGCCCTTGATCCATCTCAAGATATCTGCTTGGAGATTGCTAGAATACTAGCTGTCAAAGCCAAATTGTAAAGATCTCAACAATCATTGCAATTTGTCGAAGGTTTTTAAATTGCTACTTAATTTACTCACTGACTCTGGTTGTGTAATCAGACTCATTTACTTGCAAGAGAAATAGACAAGGTGGTTAAGCTATAGGTGGTAACACATTTAGCCTATGTTTGCATATTTGTACACCTTCAGATGCCGGATGCATACATGACTATGTTTACCTTTGTAAACAGCCTACAGACTAGACAGAGTGATCTGAGTGCCTGTGTAAACGGTGTCTTTTGGGCGTAGAACATTGTTGCCATGGCAACTAAGTAGTGTTCGAATCCCATTTTGACCCAAGAGATGACTGTGGTAGTACATGAAGACACTGGCTAAAACCAAAAAGTCAAACAGGGATTGAGAAAACTTTAACGCACACAGGACAACCTGAGTTAAAATCTTGGTAGAGAACTGCAACCTTAGGTCCATCTAGCAGCATTTTATTGTCAACATTTGAAAATTACATATTATTTCACCTGACGTACATGTTACCTCATGTATGTAACGTTATATATTCAAAATAGCTGGAAAAAAAAGCTTTTTACAGCAGTTGGATACACATACTGTCTTACTTCTAGCAGTATAACAGAAGTTTGGTATTGTATTACCAATTTATTGAGAGTCTACGTAATACCCTATGGCTTGCAGATTGAATTCATCGTCACGTGGCAGTTGTAACAATACTGCCTTGACTACAGGAAGCATACAGTTTCCATATTCACATGGTGTAATTTTTCCAGGGCTATCAGGGTCATTGGTTTTTCTTAATGCACACCTTTTTTTCAGTCTCTACATTCCCTCTTTTCAAAATACAAAAGACGAAGAATTCTTTTACCACAAAGACATGAAGACTAGTCTTACCCAACGCCTATTAGCTTTGATCTGCTATGAAGTTAACTTTTGATTGAAAGTTAGAAAACTGTTAGGGATATGAAAAAGATGTTTCGTGTGAATAAGTAAGTGTACTGACATTGCCCGTTCAGGTAATATTTTACCCATTTGTGTCAGTTCCCAAGTTTAAATTCAAATTTTCATCTGTTTACCAAAGGAATGGTCCATTTGAACTTCCTTGGTCACATAGAAACTGAGCCTACAGGCCAACTTTGACGTGCCACAGTCTACTTAACCCAAACTTGTGGACGCAGACCTGCACGTATGAACTAACGTTCCCTGACTACTATCTACAGTGTGTGTGCTTGTTTGTATCAGTGTTTGTTCGGTGGCGTGATAAATTTTACAAACTGTAACAGTATCAGGGACAAACAGGTATACACAGACTTCATGATAGGGTGGGAACACACGAGTAGACTAACAAATGTCGTCTGAGATAATGCTTGTTCTTTCTGTCAAGGGACTTACATTTCTGTACTTAATGCACAAGTCTGGTTTTCTTAAAGTGATATTATGTAAGATTTTTGTGCCAAAACTGGATCATAATTGACATTTTCTCATCTAGATTGTCATTTTTGGTTGTACTGGGCAAATCCTGTAGATATGAAAAAGTATAAACATTACACTATTAGTTAACAGTTGTCAAATCGTGACCTGGCATATGCCGTATTGAAAAGAATAGACAAAATTGCATAGAAAAAATTGCACGCACTTGTCAGATCAGGGCTTGAAATGCTTTTTATCTGCATACCAGCACTGGTGAAGGTAACATTGAAAATTTTACATGCATCACTTAGAATTTAGAGAGTATGGATCATACTAAAAAAACTATCGCCATTATTTTCTTTACTTTTCATATGTGGTGAAAGTCTAGACAGCAAATAAAAATCCGCATACTCCAAAAAATATACTGTACACATTAACCCTGGCCAATGCGAGCCTGCCAGTACAATTGGACAAGTGCACTAGTACATTTGTAGGAGCAGCTTTGATATCAGAAATACTCCAGTTTCACCTGCACTAACCTGCATACATGTATGTAGGTGGTATTGGAGCCAATATACATACTTTGTACTACTGTAAAATCCAGCGCTGTTCAGTGTACACATGTTTGTTGTTAAGTTACACGAAGCTTGATGATAGGTTAATTGATTTAATTGAGTTAAATACTTTAAGCACTTATTGAAGATTTATGAGGTAGTTTATGGTAATCACAGTGACACAAACTCAGCCTGCATAGGGACTTCAGCCGATCAATATTTTGGTACATGATAAATTTGTTGACCGTTCTCAAGTGCTTGCACAAAGGGTGGGTGGCTGACCACTGTGACCCCACAGTTTTGTGTTGGTATGGTGGTCATCTAGAGTTGATAATACTCAACATTCTGTCTAAAACTACCCGTCTTACACAGAAGTTACATGTATAACAGCTTCTACAGGAAAATACTGACTATGAGTAGAAGATATAATTACAGTTTAACTTGACCACTTTTGCTGGTCCCTTAGAGAAGTTAGAGTCAATTTTTCCCTTCGACACAAGNGCCCAGAACACCACGTCTTGAGTCCGGGCTAGGTCCAAGCGCTCGTGGATGGCACGCAAGACATCGGGGGTTATAGGAAGTTTTTGTTTGGGACTCTCACCCTTGATCCGACGGATACCGCGTAGGGTGGTTTGTAGGAGCCAGTTATCCTGCAAGGGGTTGCCGTATCCCGCTTCCTGGTGGAGGATGCGTATAATGTTGAGGTAGTTCACCACGCTAGTGTATTTCAGTGTCCGTGCCAGGAACACCGCGTATCTGCTTATCGTTTTGGGGGTTGCCGGAACAGGTGTGTATTGGTGGAAGAGACAGAACCGGAGATACGCTCGCCGCTGGGACCGGTATGTCGCTTTGGTCGACTCAGCATACGTGCCCGCCCGGTAGTATCGGATGTCCGCATCGAGCGAGGCTTCACTTTCCAAGATGTGGTCTGCAGTGGGGAAGATAAACAGCAGTTAGGGACGAGTCACTGCACATGTGTCTTGGTCTGTACTGGGAGCCAGGAAGTCGCCTGGGTTGGCAAAACAGCCAATGTTCTTTTGACACATGTGGTCGGTGGCAGTCAACCGAAACTCCTGTATTCTCAAGTGTTCCACTGCAGTACTCTGGTCTTGGCGAGCTTCGGCCTGTGCGGGGTCATCAAGCCTTGACAGGGCGTCCGCCAGAGTGTTGTCCTTGCCTTTCACGTGCGGGCTTGTAAGGAGAAGTTGTGCTCGGCAGACAGCCAGAATAGCTCTCTAATGCATCGCATAAAGCGGGTTGACGGCGATGTGCCTTTGTTTATCGCACAGACTGAACTGTCACTGTCCGCGAGCACTAAGAGCCGTTTGCCAGACCATAGAGAGCCCCATCGTCTCGCCGCTAGAATGATTGTGTAGAGTTCCTTCTCATTGATGTGCCTATTGCACATGTCCGGTTCATCTTGACGCCAGGAAATATAAAACCAGTCCCCGCTATAAAACGCCGCCCCGCCGTTATCGTAAGCATCCGTACTAAATATTATAGGAGGAACTGGGTTTCTGTCCAGGAAGACCGCTGTCCCGTTGAACCTGGACATGAACTTCGTCCACCAGTCCAAGTCCGCCTTAGCCTCTCCAGAAAGTCTGGTGAAGTGCTGGGGGCGTCGCAGTGTCTTGGAGAGGTCAATAAGTCGCCGCATGAAAGTCCGTCCGCCACGGACAACTCGAGCCGCCCAGTTGAGTTTCCCCAGCAGGCTAAGCAGCTCTCGCTTTGTGACCCGCTTCCGCTCGCTCAGTTCGCATAGTAGGGTCCGCATGTCGCATAGTTTCGCACTGGGTAAGGAGAGAGTTCGCTCCACCGCGTCAATGTCAATGCCAAGAAAGGTAATCCGTTGCGTAGGGTACACCACTTTACGCCAATTTATTTCAAACCCTAATCGTGTCAGAAGGTCCACCAGGGTTTGGAATGCCAGGTGGCACTCCGCATACGTCGCTCCGATTATGAGAAAACTCATCTAAGGTAAACAACTATTGTGTGGTATCCGCGTCTTTTCATCATCCGCCTCACTGATTGGGAAAGTCTATGAAATACTTCAGGTGATCGTCGGGCGCCAAACGGTAGCTTTGTATCGAAAATATAAGTGTACTCACGCTGTCCGTCAAACTGCCATTTCAGTCTGGTGGCGTCATAGTTAGAAGGGTGGATTGGGACCGACCGGTACGCTGATTTCAGGTCTATCTTCGCCATGAAATAGCCTGGCTCTAACATGTTAACCGCGTCGTCAAGGGTTTGATAGGAGAAGTGTTCTGTTTCAACATAGTCATTTAAAGCTGTTCCCACGGGGCGACTACAGTCGTGGATGAGACGTACGTCGTCAGAATTCGCCTTAGGGATAGCACCTAGTGCGCTCACTATTGTCGGTTTCGTGTCGCTCTGTTTGTAGTTGCCTTTGTCCAGTTCGCTGGAGAGTTGAGCCTCGACCTTCTCGCGCACGGAGGGGTCAGTCGCTGACCTGTAGTTATGGCATTCTACAGGGGAAAGTTCAATGTTGTCGGGTAGGATACGAAATCCGTTTTGCACTCCATCTAATAAGAAATCTTTGTCGGGGTCGTTCGCAAGTTCGGTTAGCCATACTTCGCTGTTCAGTGGGGACTCCACGAATTGCTATTTTTGCTTCTTGTGCTCGTGTTGTGGATGGAGTTCCCCGCAGCCTGGGACGATACACACATGGGCTAGTTGCACGTGGCACGGCGGGCCATCCTGTCTGGTTCTGGTAGTTGACTACAGATCTCCTGACCGTCCGTCGTCTTTGCCCGTGCTGCCGCGGGTCTGCGCTGCTGTGGCCGTGCTGGGGGAGCATAGGCCGGCTTACTTCGTAGGAAGCGGGAGTGGAGGTGCTCGGAATCCTTGCCCCAGCGAAACTCATTGCGGTGTTGGATGACCCTGTACTGGTTGTCGTACAACATTACCGATGCACAATCGAACACTTCGAAGAGCTCAGAAACCTTCATCGTATAACTCAGATAGTCCGAGATATCCTGCCTAGTTTTAAGCTTGTTGTCCTTGATCAGAGCGTCCATGATTTTGGCATTAGCCGCAGACCACGCTGGAACTTTAATGGACTCTAGCTTTGGTTTGGTCTTGCTGGTACGTAAGATGATGGCCGTCTGGCCATCCCTAGCAATCTCGTGATCACTTTCAGGCTGAGTGTAAGAGTCGACGAAATCGGGTATAAGCAAGGGCTTCTCACCTGGCTTGGAAGTCGGGGAAGTGAGGTAAAACGACTGGTCGTCGTCCTTGATGACCTCCGCTGTGTCGTCGACTTCGGCGAGAAGGGCGTTGAGGGCCTGGTCCGCTTTTAGGTCTTCCAGAGTGACCTTCTGCAGGGCTGGCTTCGCTGGTGTTGTGACCTGCAGTTTCGCGGTAGCCTTGCAGAGTAAAGCGTACTGCCCGATCGTGACCTCCAGGTCTTTCAACATCTCCGCCGTCACACACTGAAGGGCAGTTGGTTCCGTGAGGTCGGCTTCCTCCATCTTTTTGATGGTCACGGACGAGAGTTTGGCCTCGGAGGCCCACGCCTTGAAGTCAAAGTTTGCCGACATCGCTCACTTGATTTTCAGCGGCCGCACCCGAGAAACGCAGGGTCTGAGTGACCACACTGGCCACGCTGGCCAGCATCTGTTGTAGATTACACAGAGTAGTGTCGCTTGTCCCCCCTCGTATGGGGGGACCGTTCGTTAGCTATAGCCTATGCTAAACAACAAATAAAGTAATTCTTTATTTTAGTCATAAAATGATAAACGGATAGTAGTAGTAGTAGCATGTGCATCTACATTCTTGTCAATTTACTATAACTTATAGTATAAGCATTGAAACTGTCCTTAAATGACTTGCTGGCACTTTCAGGCCTAAGGGCAAGAGTGTGGTTTTGAATCATCCAAGGAAGATTGAGAGTTTTGTTCTGTAGTCATTGTTTTCAGCCTGTGTTACATGTTGTAACTATCCTAAAGCATGGCCGGCATGTTAAGCTGATAATAGATGTGAAGAACTGTTTTTTTGACGTTCTAATAAACAATTACCGGTAAGCCCCGAGGAAGGTGTCTGATAGACATTGAACCGTAAGCAGGTGAGAAACTCACTGGTTGTGTGAGAAAAAAAATTCCTATATCCTAATTTTTTTACCTGTAGTTATAGTAGGCTTATTTAGTGAAGTGAGTTATATTATAAATTACAGTGTTGTTCATTGTAGTCACAACTTAGTTGTATCTTATTAAGTTAAACACTAACTTGTTAAAAACATACAATGTATGTTGTGAATGTTTTTCTGACTTCCTAATCTACAATTACCTGAATAGAGGAGAATTTGGTCTTTACAGTGAAAAATGTCCTCAAATCCTTCCAAGAATCTTAACCTAATATGTGTTAATCCCTCGAATCAGTAAATCTGTCAGAATCTGTCTTTCTGACTTCCTAATCTACAATTACCTGAATAGAGGAGAATTTGGTCTTTACAGTGAAAAATGCCCTCAAATCCGTCCAAGAATCTTAACCCAATAATGTGTTAATCCCTCAAATCAGCAAATCTGTCAGAATCTGACAAGCATAATAATGTGTAAATAACTTCCTAATCAACTATTACTGACTCCGTAGCATATCAATAATGTCTTAAAAACTTGTCAAGCATTTAAACGTAATAATGTATATAAATGGTTTTAAAAACTCTAAAGTGCTACATTTGAATATTTTTGACCTTCTAATCAACTATTTCTGACTGATATAGCATAAAATCTTTTGTCTTAAAAACTTGTCAAGCATCTAAACTTAATAATGTGTATAAATGGTTTTAAAGAACTACCTGTGAATGTTTTTCTGACGTCCTAATCTGCAATTACAGGGAATGACTCTCCATCAAAACACACTTTCCCAAAGCCACTCCTCCCCTAAGCTTGTTACCGGTCTCCTAATTGTCCATCAATCAGCGTTGTCGTGGCAACAGAACTAACACTGCCACATATTGTTCTCCTTCCCAGGTTGCTGTGGGCAGAGGGAAAGTCCAGATCATGATATGATTGTGGGATTTCTGAGTGGTGTTTTGTGCCGGAACAAAGACGTTTGAAAGCTATGAGTCTAGAGGACCTTACCATGAGCTACAACACTGATAAGAAGTAAGTATTTCTCTTTTACTTTTAGAAGAAGTCTAGAGGACTTCCTTTATTTTCTAAGGTTGTATATATGTGGCACACTCTTAGTAGTACATGTAAATGAGGGCATACTAGCTATAGTGTCCTCTCATGCAACCCACTTGTACATGTACTTTGAAACTACTTTGAAAGTGCAATTATGATGATTTAATTTTAATGGTAAACTTTGTGTATTTGGTTATACATCCTTGCCCAGTTATTCAATTTCATAACAACTAGAAAGGTAATTTGCAAAGCAAATGCGTGATGTTTACCTTCATATATGGTCTGCTCTGTTAATTCTTACTCAAAACTTTCAATGATATAATATATATATGGTCTAAATCCCTCCTACAAAATTGCAAAATTATGTAATCCAACACCAGTTACCATGGTGACAGATGTCTAGTTCAGGTCATTGACCTTATTGGTTTGGAGAAGAAGAAGAGGAAACAGAGCAAAAACAATATGTTTTCCTTTGGTATATGTAACAAGTAGTCATAGGCGACAATTGATACGTGAAGCATTATGCTGTATATTATGTACTAACAACTTTCAAATGATTCTTATGCTTTGAGAAGATTTTGCTACTAAGAATATACTGCCCTGTGTCTGTTTTTGATATTTCTCAGTAGCCATTCAGTTTACTATAGACAGCCGATGATTCTTAGTCTTTATATCTTACCATCATGATTGCATTACTTTGTTGAAGAGTCCAAAAGAGCAAGGAAGCACTATAAGTACTGTAGAAAGGGGTATTCTATTCCTTGACCTTGATAATGGCAAAAACTGAGCCGTCAACACAGAAAAGTCTATCTGCAGCAATTTTTAGTGTAACTTTGCATGTTCAGTCATTTTTAATGATTCAGTTGTGCATAAATTCCTGTTATTTATTGCTTGTCTTGAATGTTGTACTAGGCTTCAGGTCAGCAAAGCAGAGAGACAAGATCGGAAAAATGTTCTACCATTCCTGAAACCTCTCCCACCTTCAAAACATGGGGTATGTGCTCTTCATTTTTCTATGGCCCTTTATTATAAAACGGTTGAAAACCAGTCACTTTTCTACATAGTATATTTTAATAAAAGTTGGAACAAGGGTTTTCCAATCTATAGTCACATTCATGGGCAAAATATGGCGGGTTACTTACCCAAAATTGGGACAGAAATACTTAGTCGGATAGAGCCCTGGGCTGATTGTGGGAACACCACCCTGGGCTTTTTTTTTTAACGGTGTCGCTCAATGCAAGGCCAAGTATTTTTGGCCACTTCTAGGCATAGAGCTAGAGGTACTTACGAGTATAATGTAGTTATGTCAGGAGATGGCAGTGGACCTTTGTTTTGAAGCTTTGTGGATTGTAGTCGGATGGAAAGCAACTGTTTGGAAGAGAGTTCCATAATTTTGCAGTTCGAGGTAAGAAGCTGTTGTTGTAAAATGACTTGGAGACGGGTATGTTGACGGTGTATTGATGAGAACTGGAAGAGAACCTAGTGGCACGCTGAAAGGTTCTGAGCGGCGGAACAAGAAGTGCAAGTTCTCCTGAACATCGAAGTGAAAGTATCTGTAAAAGAGGGATAGGGATGTATGTTCAAATACTGATGCAAATGTGTTAAATGTGGGCTTGTAATTGTGTCAATATAATTCTATATATGACACAAATATGAGTTTTGCCACCCTTAAATTGCATTTGGAAGCCTTTTTTTATTATATTCAGGAAACTGCAAAAATCTAATTTTATACATAAACACAGGCTATATATTATACAAGCATTTCTTCCACAATGTATGTTGCTGAATTTACTATTATATTACATAATAATGTATGTAGAGGCTGGAATCTAAATAAAGAGTAAAATTTAATGCTTCCTTCTATATTACATTACATTTTTATTTCATAATATTGAATGGAGCTAGAAATAGATACATGATACTATTTCATAACAATTTCATGCTTATAGCATAATCACAGCCTTTGAAGTGCAGAACTTTACTTTACAAGTGAAAATATTACTAACAGTTTGTGGGAAATTGTATCTTTGAAACAAAGTTCTTGAATGTGTCTAATTTCAAGTTGCATCTTAGTTACTGTACTAAATTATATACTAAATTCATTGTTTAAATTTTGAACCAGCCTGGTGTGTTCATATCGTACCATTTTGGGCCATAATAGGATGCCTTAAGGCCTGCTTTTATTTTCATTTTTTTCCCCGCCCGCTCCATTATTTATCTAGAAAAATCCGTTAACCAAGAAATTAAATTGGTGTGGCCTTACATGTAGGTGGGCATCATTTTCATCATCCCCACACATGGGTCTGCGTGGAGGACCACTACTTAGTAAAGTGTTCAATTCCTTGTTAATATGTAACTAAATTTTTCAAATTTAGTGGATTTTGTATTAATAGAATTGTGAAATAAAGACTAAGCTTTAACTTGGTTTTTAATAATGGTTTTTATTGTCCAAACAGTACCTGTGCAGTTGCAGCCTTTATACGGCTGAATTGATGCAGGGTATCACATAATCAATACAAATCACAACAATTACAACATTCAAATAATACAAATGATACACATAATACATAATACAATTTGTTCCACAATTATTTTGTGGAACTGTCGCAAGGGTCTGTGCGGCTGCCATTCGGCGCCACAAGGTGACCTCAATACGACTATCCCCAACCGAAGTTAGGTACCCATTTACACCTGGGTGGAGTGAGGAAAGTCGTGTAAAGTGCCTTTCCCAAGGGCACAACGTCGGGGCGCATGTTCAGACATGTACCGGGTACGACCCGGAATCGAACCCGGGTCTCCCGGTTCACAGTCTATTGCTCTAACCACTACACCACCCGACACCACCCGACGCCAACTTCCAACACAAATGAACTTTCAATTTTCATGCTTAGTAATAAAATTGTGTTCTCTTAGAAAATGGCCTCGGCTCTTGAGGCTGCATTTAATATTAATAAAGGTATGAATATATGTCAGGTCATATCAAACTGTACATGGTTCTGAATTGCTCTGTTGCATAGGGACTCTGTTGTGGTTACTTGATAAGCTGAAAACACACGAAGCCTGCAGAAAATCAATCCATCAACTATATGATGACAAATTATTCTTGCCAAACAAAAATTTGACATGAATAATTAATTTAGCATTGTGATTAATGTAGACATGATTGTCCCCTGTCAATGAGGACTGTCTTCCCTGTGAATCCCTGCAGTCCTGTAGTTTGTTCAGCGTACTGTAATGACAGTATATTCATGTCTGAGGATCATCGTCCTCTAGCACACTATAGTGTATTGTCACCTGCTTGGTGTATTGTTGCTCCTAGCAACCAACATGGCTGCCTCCAGACAGATTACAATCTGGCAATTTTTTACTGCCAGGAAATCTAGGAAACTACTTCATAAGGCCACACCAATTTAATTTCTTGGTTAACAGATTTTCTAGAAAAATAATGGAGCGGGCGGGCGGAAAAAAAAAACAGGCCTATATAGGCATCCTGTTATGGCCCAAAGTGGTACGATAGGAGCCATGAAGTCAACACACCAGGCTGGTTCAACATTTAAACAATGAATTTTGAACTTTTAATGATACCACTGCATTGAAAGGTGGAATAACTATAACAACTAGGAAGAAAAGGACTGTTTTCAACTGTTCAGGGCAAAATATGAGCATTTTGCAGTTGATTCTGAATTTTTATTTTTATTTACAAATCAGAAAAAACGAAGCGGGCGAATCCATTAACCAAGAAATTGGTGTGGCCTAATGCTGGAATTTCAGTATTTGCAAAATTAATGAAAATATTTCTGGTATTTTATATTTCATTGTCTGTGCATCCAAATCGAATAAAATCACTCTATCTATTTTTATTGTTTAATGACAAGGTTACATATAATATGTGTCCTACCACACTTTTAGACTGCACTTGATAATTCCAAGGCCAATTTTCTTTGTCTTTTTCAAGTAAAAGATTAAATGTTACAGGTTTTGATGATATCCCAGGGCTAAATTCCATCCAAACCAAATCACGAATGTTTTAATTTTTACGGTATTGTACAGCCTTTACACCAATGTTTATCAGTTGGCTATAAATAAGTTTACTTTTAAGTTTGTGTGCTAAAATGTTTTTGATGTTGTTTTTGTTTAAGTGTTTAGGGTAAGGGTAGTGAGCTGTATTGTCACATGGAGGGTTTTTCAACCATGTCGCCCTTACTGATCGTCCTCGTGTAGTGTTGTCTCAATAGTGCTGGTCTAGTTGTGTCCAGCAAAGCTTCTATCCAGGGTCTACCATGAACCGTGGCGGATCACTTTGCCCGCTTTTGTACCCTGTCCCTCCACACAAAGCACAGTCGTCTGCGGCGCTGGTTTGGGCAAACAAAAACCACGACTGAAGTGGCCTTTGCATAACCCTCTTTTAAACCCTTCCACTCCTTGTCAAACTGTTTATGTCTTGTGCTTTATATCAACAAGTCTATGTAAACACTTGAGGAAGGACAGTTTGGGGGAAGGGGGTTGTGACGTGTGTAAATGTTAATTGTATTACCCCCCCAGAGGAAGGGTTTCAGAGAATGGTATTCACGTAAATTGTCGCTCCTCGCGGCACGGTATTTTGCACGCTGGCATGCGGCTGCCACTTCGTTCTGCTGCATTTCTGCCGGTCATCACGTTACCTTGTTTTCCTGCAGTAACCTGGTTTCTCTCAGGCCAGTCATGTTGTTGAGTGACTTAAAGCTCATGGCTTATTACCAGTGAGTGCTGGAGTATATTACTCAGTATCTTAGCTACACGTACAATTTACAGATCAAAAAGAAAATCTGATAGAAGCATAGAAGCTTGTAAAACAACCACATGTACAGTTCAGTTACTATAATCAGGAAATGGAACGTGTTTCACTTGAACACTCACTCTACTCTTTAAAATCTAGTTATTACTACTGTAAAAATTTTTGTATTTCAGAAAGATTACAATTGCTCTTTTATCTAATTTTGGGACATTGAAGTCAGTTCTCACTGGTACCAGCAGGTAGCCCAGTTCAAATTTTACATCTAAACTTTGTCAATATTGAGTATTTTATACCACTGGCACCAGAGTGTTTCTATCAGTTTAAGTTACTTTAACCTCATTTTTCTCATGTTACAGCTTATTACTGCTGCCAGTCGCAGCAATCATGCCCATTTCTAATTAGATGCTGAAGAATGTTGTTTAAACAGTCCCACGCTGCTGCTGGGATTTATAGACACAACTGTTCACTGACAGGCAGGTAGCAAAGTACATGTACTACTAGTGCAGAGCTTTTGTGTGGATGGCTTTACTGTTCATGTATGCTGGTCAACAGTCACGTATCTTCCAAGTCTTAAGAAAAAAAGAGAAAACAGTAAAAGAAACAAATTTATATATTTATGATATTACCACTGTGAGCGTACCAAACACTTCATATAATTGTCTTTTACATGATGTGTATTTTTGTCATAAATGATATCGTGATACAGTTAGAGAAAACTTTGTGTTAATTAGATTACCTGAATTCCCAGGGTCTTTCCAATTTCAAAGTGACCGATTTAAGCTGATTTACAGTAATATGCTAATTTGATACTTGGTGATTGGGCTCTGTGAAGTCACTACGTATACCAGTAGCTATTGAGAGGCTGTCAGTTGGTAAGATTGTGCAGAATGGATGTTCTGAGTGACATAACACAGGGTATTTGGTGTCATTCAGAGCTTGGAGACAGACTGAGGTAGTCTTTTATTAGTAAACACAGTCTGACATTTGTGCTGACCAGGAGAGACATGCAGGGCAAGCCAAGAATAACCCTCCGAGCCAGTCAGGATGGTATTCGGATGGAGTGGAATTGGAAGTTTCGGGTAAGGCAGACTCTAAAATTTTCCTTAATTTTATGCTGAAAGGAAGATTAACCACACATTGTGGAAGGATCACCTTTTCAAGGTGTTATGAGACCAGAGCCTGTAAGGTTTGAACCACTCACGCTGCAGCTGGAAGGACCCCTCTTTTGTGTGGTGGGATTGTAACATGCTTGAGGTGTGACTGTCCTTAAACATAGTACCTCCAGCTTTATGTTTAATGTGAGAAACATCCCTAAAAGTTTTGTACTCATTTTCACCTGTCATGACACAAGGGAGGAGTAAGTGTTCAGTGCCTTTCCCAAGGGAACAACACCCAGCTCCATCATGGATTCGAACCCAGAACCTTCAACCTTAACTCTGAGTAACTACAAAAGACCACCAGGTCCTTTACACCTGATACATGTAAATCACCATAACCTGCATATGTGTGAGGTTATACAACTTTTTCTATAAGAAAAGATAATGTTCAAACAAAGTGTCAAGGTCTACATGTCTACATGTCAGTCTAAGAAAGGGGACTTTACATAGGCGGACATGCACCCTATTAGAAGTAATCAAATCTATTGACAATCGTTTTGCAAAATTTCTTTACTTCAAGAGTCAGACCTGTGGGGTCATGTGGTGTATTACAGCAGAGCATTCGGCTAAGAACCAAGAGGTCCTGATGATCTTGTACCCTTGGGAAAGGCACTCAACATGACTTTCCTCACTTTACACAGGTGAAAATGAGTATTACCAGAATGATCATTGTCAAGATTGTGGGCAGGATAGATGAGAATCGCTCAAAATACCACCTACATACTCTCACACTGGGAAGGACTCAGCTTTTCTCAATAACCTTTACCAAGAAGTTGATGATTTTGGTAGTGTTCATGTGTTATGTATGTCTGTGTGTGTGTCTGTGTGCATATGTGTTAAACATGTAACTCAACATTTAGGCTTTGGATGGATTTTGGTTGGTAGGTCTTGATAAAATCTCAAAATATAGATTAGATTGTAGGAGGCAGCTGAACTTCCAGTTTGATATGTCCTGATCTGGACATGCAATGGTCACGAATGAAGTGACGTGAGTTTAGGCCCCCTAGCAGCTTGTTCTCAAACTGCAGTGGATCTCTCGTCTAATTAATTATGATATAGCAATTGATTAATTCACTTGACATAAGGAATGCAAGGAGTTCATTGTCCGATTGATGGAGTTCATTCACCTAACCCTTTTATGTATTTTTGTCATGTAACAATAATGGGGAAATTTTGTCAGGCATTTTGAGGTTACATTGACGTCAAACCTTGAGGATCTGGAGCCAATCATAGCTGCATAATGGGGAGCTGTCAGGGTTCTCAATGGAAGTTAGGAGTCCTTTGTGTGCTGTGGGTTTGTGACGTACATTTTTAGATAATGATCTCATACTAGTATGTTGGACAGTCTTGTTTATATGGGTGAACTCAATTCTTTTTCCTAAGTGTGATCAATGAATTATTTAAACTTACAGTTTTATTGTTACTAGTATTATTACCATTTACATCTATCATGATGATGTTTTTCAAAATTTGTTAATTTGAATTTTGTTGCATATCGACACTATACATGTCAACTGGTATTATATGAAATTTCCCTACCACTAAATCAAATGATGTTGACAGGCTTTCTTTATTTCTTAAATGTTTTTCTGTCAAAAAATTGCTCAATACAAGACCAAAAGACCACTTCTGGGCACTTCGAGGTATCTCACTCTTGTGTATAAAAATTAATCTATAAAATCTTGTACACACAGGACTTTGAATGATGAAAACTTAATCTTGATATATTTTGTCTGACCCTTACCTCCTCAAAACCAAAACTATATAGCTTTGCAAACGGTCCCTGTATTTTTTTGGACCATTAATTAATTTGTAAATAGCTAGAACTAGCCTAAAATATGAAACAAACTGTTTTCCATCAGCAATATCAGGATGTCAGTATGCTTTGGGAGAGGGTTTTTACTACATTAAAAAATGACAATTTGATTTTTTAAAATGAAAATCCAATCTGTTTACTTGCCCTGAAATCAATTTGGGTGCCTTTCAACTTTGCTTCATAACAGCGGTTTTGTTACTTGATATGTACGACATGTTGTATGCTGAAGAGATAAAAAGGTAACAGTTAATGAAATAACTTGTTCCTTTATCTGGTAGAAAAGTGCAGATAACTTTAATCAACCTGAGTCATATATTTTGCTAACAAAAATCACATCACAAGATATGGTATCAATATTAGCCATTTGAAACTTACTGTTTTGTTAACACAAATTTATATTCTCATAAGTATGTAAGCCATTCATAATTCATGTGTATTATAGACTGATGTTTTGTCTTGCAACTTAAGTAGAAATATGACGCAATATATCTTGATTAACCTTGCTCCAAATTTGTTGATAAAATACTCAGAGCTTTTGAAGGTATCTACATGTACCCAGTCATAATATTTGTGCTGTGGAATATTTCTGATTGCTAGTTGTCAGACAATGATCTCTGAAATCACTACTTGTCAATAAATACTTTAGAAATTGTACTCTTGTTTTGTAAATTACCCCATACTCATATAACAATAATAATATTTCTCAATTCCGCAAAAAGCCAGCATGTGCCGGCTTGTCGTATACGTCACTATAAGTACTGCCGCAAATTCAGGATACCAGCTTTGTACAGAATATTCCTGTAGTTTAGTAGCATTTTTATTTTCGGCCGGAATTTTTTTTATTTGCCCGCGCGCACTAGTTTTGGGGTCTTCAGAGGATGTCATCCATAAGACTAAGTCGTTGTGGCCTTAGAAAGAAAACATTGCAGTGGAGCTCCCCCTGTTGAATCAAATCTAAACTGCAGCAACCTGTTGGATTGTACAATCCAGATGGTAATTTTTTCTGAATGCCCAAATAAGCGTCTTATATGAATGCATGTAAACCATGTGTAAACCATAATAGTAGATAGCAGTTTTAGACATGTAGTAAGTTGAATCAGTCCTATCCCATAGCACACTGATATCTGTGAGGCAAAAATATTATGTCACTTTGAAAATGGTTGCTTGTTTCCTTACATACATTTGTAGGCTGATTCTAGCTATTTATTGGTGTTACCACAAAATAAGTAGACTCCTCAAATTACTTTTTTGGGATCCATTTCAAATTATCCAAGTATGAAATGATGAAAATGTGCTAAGAAATGGCAGTAAATCAGACAGATTTCCTCATCCAGAATATTTTTTTGTTTTGAATATTGAAATTGCAATTTGCATTGAATGGCTTTAATATCAGAAATGTTTCAAGTCTCAAGTTTTAATTAAATGATCAGACTATTTTCACACTATCAGTCATCACAGATTTTGAAACACCTGAGGTACAATGTGTTTATTCCAGAGTCTATTTAACTTGGACTCAAGTCAGCTGCAACTTTACCTGAAGGCAAAATCCTGATTAGAAGTGGCATTCCTATTCAGCAGTGTCCCCTCTGGTGACCTAATTATACAGATAAGAAAACATTGCGTGTCTGACCAATCAGGGTTGGGTTTCCTAATCAAATTACTGGATTCAAAAGAAGCTTTTTGAGCCATTTTTTTGGGTTTCATCTGACCCAGAAAAGGTCAGTTTTGCAAAGCATATGACAGACATGGCTTTAATATAATCATCTCAGATATCGGAAAAATACCAAAACTTGTGATTAGCCCTAATCGATTGTAAAATTATATCAAAGACTTATGTGAGCTGTTATTGTTTTAGTGATTATACATTGTATTAAGTTTTCTGTAGGTCTAGTTTGTACTATGTTTGAAATTAGTTGTTGCCATGCATTGTACCATGTATAATAATATTGTACCATGTACAAAAGTTTCCTTCAAAGTTGTTTTGCTAATTTTATCCATTTCTAAACCATAATCTTTTATGCCACTGTTATTCATAATCTTGATTGTGGAACTGTGTATGCAACCAACCCTCCTTAAAGCTGGTATCAACTTAAAGTCTTCATAATCTTCTTTCTTCTGTAGGATAATTTCACCGTTTTATTCCAGGATTTCCGCTTCACGGCGGAAACTTCTCAATTTTTCCTAATCCTTCTTGTTGATCCTGGAATATCATCAGAGATAATCTGGTACGGTTATCCTGGTATGAGCTCAGCTTCACGGAATGACCGTCAATGACGGTTTCTTGTTGGCTGGCCAAAATTTAACCTAAAATCTTTGAGAAGACAAAAAGATTCCAGACATAATGTCAGAAACACAAGTTAACCTTTTCTTGCAAATATTTATATCTAGACTTAGAAGAGCAAGGAAGGGTGGCAATCCAAAAATATTCTGGATGAGGAAAAGTGATGTAATTGATGTTTAGAATATTCCTTAGCACAATTTCATCATTATGGCATAATTCAGAAGCATTTGAAATACAAAATTAATGTAGTCCAAAGAGAAGCTACACTGAGGAGTTACTTATTCTCTGGTACCACCAATAAATTGCTAGAAGAAGTCAATGATACAAAACAAGCAACCGTTTTCTGTCAGCGGCATCACATCTTTACCTTACAGGTATCTGATTATGTTTGCTATGATATTGGATTGTCTCAATTTACTACATTTTAAAAAATGGAGCCTGAAAAATGACAAGAAAATTAACTTGAAAATCCAGCAGTACGGCAGCCCTGAAATCACTCTGGGTGCCTTTTGGCCATGTTGATTGGATGACATCCACGCGCGCATGAATTTTTGGCCATTTCCCCCAAAAAAGTTTTCAACCATACTGTAAATCGTACAAAACAGTTGCAAAATGAGCAAATATATTTTTGTAAGTTGCCAAAAAAAATGGAAAACGATACCAATGTCATAGAATGCCAAAATTAAACAAAAAAATATAAAGATGAGATAGCAAAGAAATGAATTTGAAGAGTAGCTTATTTACCATATTCTGTGTCATTTGTGTCCTTCATGCACATAGATTTCATAATGAAAGCAACTTTTTTTTGCCAAACTTTTTTTTATTCATGCTCGCATCAGTTTCGGGGTTCCCAGAGGCCTAGGATGTCATCCATATAATCAAATCAACATGGCCTTAACCTAAAAAAAAGTTTTTGGCCGACTTTAGACTGACGACGGTATACGATCGCACGACAATCGTTGTGGGCGACGGCTGGCTTTAGACACATGACCAGAAAGTGTGGTGGACACCCGCAGCGCAGGATGGCACGCCGCGCGCCAATTCAAAATGGCGAGAGAACCCCTTTTTCGGCATGATGCAGCAGATTGTTTTTATTCTGCTTTTAACTCATTGTCCTGTGGATGAGACGCCGACTTTGTGCCCAGCAAAGAAGGGGTATATGGCACATGTACCGAGCGGGGCAATACTCCGGGTTTGAACCCGGCGTTCGGACGGTTCGGTGCTGCCGTCGGCCTGGCTACATTGGCCGGGAAATGTGGATCGGCGGATCGGTTCGTACTGGAGAAGTAGCGATTGGTGGCAGGGGATTGTACTAGACACGTATGACGATATAAAGTCTTTGGTTTGACGACATTTAATGATACAGGCGATGTGCTAGGACATGAAATACGCTTGCAGGCTTATTTGCATAAGGCCAATGACCTCCCACTTCCTTCGCCGGCGACGGTTCGCTTTAGACGGTGGAAAATCCTCCTCGGACCCCCCACTGAAGGATCGCACGATAGGGTCCGAGGTGGTAGTGACGACGATTCGAGGATTACCGTCGTGCAACTATTTTGATCGTCTTTAGACGGTGGTAAAATACCGTCGCCGGCAACATCTTGACGATAAACATTCGTACGACTATTGAACCGTCGTCAGTCTAAAGTGCCCCTTTTTTAAAGTCCAGACTGTGTATTGACATACACAATCGCGTAGTTGGCCTGAATCCAACCTTTGTGCAGAATGTACCATGACGCATGTCGGTTCTCCCGTATCGTCTTGCTCTTGGCGTGCGGCGACCCTGGTTTCCAGGGCGTACGCCACTTTGTTTGAAGGCGATATGATCTACTGAATTGACGCAAGAGGTGTCATGATTTTGTATGTTACTTTACTAGAGTGTATTGCTACATGCACTAGTTAGTCTCTTAGTCTAAAAGTCACTTAAAAACTTTAAATTGAAGCAGCCCATTGTTAAGTTGTTTTATGTGTCTATTACATTCCAAATGGTGTATACAGTAAGAACAGTTGCTGTAATCTAGTATGTATTCAAGATATGAAAGTCAATGTAAAGTAAATATTAGTGTAGATGTTGGCATGACAATGATTTTAGGGCCCCCTAGCAACTTCATTTGGGACTGCAGTTGAACATAAACTAAAGCTGTTTGTGTCTCTGACTTCTGTAAGTGTTTGTGCAGGTATTTCTGATGTCTACCTCCACCTACTGGGTATATGCAGGTAAAAGGATGCTTTTTTGGCTTGTTGACCTAGTCTGGGTATGGCTTCTTTTTTTGAGACAGTGGAAGATGAATGCTTTCAGCACAAACAGTTCACTCTTGGCTGGAAAATTAAAAGATAACCATCAAAGACGCACCCTTAAAAAGTGTCCTTCATCCATGTGTCAATGTTTGTATAACCTTGGTTTGAGGTAGTGACTTGTTTTTAAAAGCAATTTGTTTGCAAACTTGTTAGACAAAGCAAATTGACTTCTTTTGGTACCGGATGTTAGGAACACATTATGAAAATGTTAGTAAAGAACAGTACTTTTGTAAGCCATTTGATTGTTTTTGAGTCTATATTCTGTGTCTGTATACCCTGTATATAACTGTCCTTTGGTTAACAAATCAGCTTTATTTTCTATTACAATTGCACTTTGATCAGTAGTTTCACATATTCTATTAGGGACTCATTAGGCCACACCAGTAGTGGTTTGTCACAAAGTTTGTTACAAAAATGTTCTTGACAAAGCTGTTACTAATAAAGGCACCATTGTTTATTGCCCTGTCGTCAAGTAATAAACTCACAATCTGAATTTAATTTATGACATCTGCAGAATTGACAACACAGCCATGACATAACTTCATTAAAGACATTTATATGATGAATAGAAGAATCTATTATGATTATTTAGTAAATATATATATTATTAAATAGAATGTATGAAACTTTTTCCTCAGAACACCTTCTGTGATCCCAGTGATTGTGTCTTAATCTTACTAGATACGTTACTAGAATTTACCAGAAATTGCTTTTGCTCATAAAAGTATGATAAACTTGTTTTAATGGACTAGGCCACACCAATTTGATTTCTTGGTTGATGGATATTTCTAGAAAAATAATGGAGCGGGCGGGCAAAAAAAAAATAAAAAAATAAAAACAGGCCTAGGCATCCTATTATGGCCCAAAATGGTACGATAGGAGCCATGAAGTCAGCACACCAGGCTGGTTCAAAATTTAAACAATGAATTTTGAACTTTTAATGATACCATTGCATTGAAAGATGGAATAACTGTAACAACTAGGATGAAAAGGACTGTTTTCAACTGTTAAGGGCAAAATATGAGCATTTTGCAGTTGATTCTGAATTTTTATTTTTATTTGCAAATCAGAAAAAAATGAAGCAGGCGAATCTGTTAACCAAGAAATTGAATTGGTGTGGCCTTAGATAAGCTTTGCATGTATACATGTAGTTAAATTTTTGTTTTATTTGGCTTTCACGTACACAATAAGTAACCCTCTGCATGAAAGTAGCTATAAAGAGTTTTGAATAAATCAAATATCAAGCATTATATTGAGAATAGCAAACATTGTAAATTATGATTCCTATAGTAAAGCCCGAAATGAAATTTTATGGTCAATCTGGCGTCATAATATCTGGCGTTAATGCTGATAATGTCTGGTATGTTAACCATCAATGGGACCAAATCTTCCTAGATTTTGACTGACAGTTGAATAAGATGCTTGATGCTGGTTTCAATGATAATCTCCCAGCAGGCATCTCATCTATGTCAAGCCTGTTATTTCAGCTCATTGATGCTGGCGCTTTCTCTTATGGAGAATGTTGCCATGAGAATCAGTCCAATCAAATAGCAATTCACCTCTTATTACTGTAAATCCTATAACCCTGAGGCCTTTTTATTATCATAATCCTGCTCTTTTTGTCATGGGGTATAATTTTACTGTTAACTCCACACTGACTTAATTTTATGGATGACATCCTCTGAAGACCCCTATACTAGCAAACAAACAACATGTGAAAAAGAGAATACAGTTATATAAGGGAACATGTACGTCCAACATTATGCTACACTCTGCAGAATTGGTTTGATTTGATTTATTAGGCTGTATAAAATGTATGTATTATCATTAGTTGTGCATAATTATCAGGCCTGATAAAGACTGGACATACAGATTTTTTTTTTAATCGTTTATTTCAAATTTTACATACAAATATACATACAAATAAATACATGGTGTGTTATGGCTTACCCCTCTTTACATCAATTATTCTAAATGTTGGCGCACATTTTGTAATCTAAAAGGTTCGTTTTGTACAATATATTTAAAGATGTAATATTTAGCTAACAACATGGCTTTGTTTAAAAGAATATCTGACGTGTGTCCATAAAGGATATCTTTTTCCTCTAAAGATATTGGTGATTGAGTTTTGGCATTCCACCAAGTGGTAAACTCTTTCCAAAAAGATTTAACAATTTTACAATTTAAAATGCACACACTTGTACACACAGACACATGGGCACACAGATGCTACAGAAAATATTAACTTTCTTGGCAAAGGTAAATTAAAAAAGAATTTCAAGCCCTTCCAGTGTTTGAAAGTGTTTGTATGTCCCAGAACTGAGAATTGACTAAAAAGTATCAGGTTGGACAGGTGTGTCCAGTCTTTATCAGGCCTGATAATTACCTATTGTGGAGCACCAAATGACCAGGTATTGATGTGGACCTGTCAATTTGCATAACCATGCAACCTGTTACCATAGGAGAACTACTGGCTGTCTCCTGGGTTATTTAACATTGCTTCGTTAGGTTTAGGACTTAATTGCACATGATTGTTTTCTATAAGTTTTATCTGATTCAGTTATCTTCGATTGCGAATGACTACCAAGGATCAGGCTTTCTTTTTTGTAATATTATGGTTGTTTTACACCATCTGACAGGTGCAGATACTTAGTACTGCCTGGCCAGTTTTTTTTTTTTAACGGTTAATTTGACACTGTTTTCAAGTTGCCAGTTGAAAAGATCAGCTTGGAGATTAAATTTTGTTATTTTGATGAAGAAGACAGACTGAAAATGTGAAATATGTTTACTAATTATTAAATTGATGACTATAACAGAAGTAATCTGTTATAGACATATTTTCTTCAGATTTTGGAGACCGTGTATTTTGTCATCTTGGCTACATCTGTACATTAACTGTCTTTGTTTGAATTAACAGTTGTTAACTGGTCACATATTGGTGACTATAGCTACCACAAAGGCCATAAATTCTGTAACTTTCTTTATTAAGAAATTTCACTGTTAACCAAATTGACTTAACACACAAAGCGTTGGCTTCATATTTTACTTGATAAACAATTGTTGAAAAACAGATGAAATTTGCAGTAACCAACGAAAATCTTTTATCCACTACTAAGTGTTATTTCTAGTGTAGTGGTTTGTCACAAAGTTTGTTACAAAACTGTTCTTGACAAAGCTGTTACTAATAAAGGCACCATTGTTTATTGCCCTGTCGTCAAGTAATAAACTCACAATCTGAATTTAATTTATGACATCTGCAGAATTGACAACACAGCCATGACATAACTTCATTAAAGACATTTATATGATGAATAGAAGAATCTAAATAGAATGTATGAAACTTTTTCCTCAGAACACCTTCTGTGATCCCAGTGATTGTGTCTTTCTTACTAAATAAGTTACTAGAATTTACCAGAAATTGCTTTTGCTCATAAAAGTATGATAAACTTGTTTCAATGGACTAGGCCACACCAATTTGATTTCTTGGTTAACGGATTTTTCTAGAAAAATAATGGAGCGGGTGGGCGAAAAAACAACAACAATAAAAACAGGCCTAAGCATCCTTTTATGGCCCAAAATGGTACGATAGGAGCCATAAAGTCAACGCACCAGGCTGGTTCAAAATTTAAATAAACAATGAATTTTGAAATAACTGTAACAACTAGGAAGAAAGGACTGTTTTCAACTGTTCAGGGCAAAATATGAGCATTTTGCAGTTGATTCTGAATTTTAATTTTTATTTGCAAATAAAAAAAATGAAGCGGGCAAATCCGTTGACCAAGAAATTAAATTGATGTGGCCTTACTTATTAGGTAGTCTTTTAACAACACTGAACTGAATTGCTGTAACAATCCTGGTAGATCTTTAGAGTTGAATAGCAAATTAGAGATGTCATGATAGCATTGACTGGACAAAGGATGTACTGAGTTCATTTCAGGCCAAGGGTGTGGCCAAAGATAACAATTGTTTTATGACGTAATTCATTATTCAAGGTTGTAAAACTCCGTGTGTGCAGAACCTGCTTTTTTCAGATAAACTTTATCCCAGAATACAGCTAGTGTAGTCAAGTTCACAGTCATAAGTAGAAGATTTCTAGTCTTTTCAGATTTTGAAAGACAAACTTGGAAAGACACCAGTTAGTATTTAAAATCTTAAATGTAAGATGAAGTTGTCAGTTATAGCAGTCATTTTTCACAGTCACTTCTTTTTACCAAAGCTCTACTTCTAATTATAATATAGTTTCTATTTTCCTGTCAGTGGATTGCCAGAAATGTCTTTTGTCAGTAACACCTACGTCAATGGAGATCTTTCAAATGGAAATGGTCATGAAAGATGACAATGTAGGTGTTTTGAGGACAAGCTAAGGCATGCAATTATACCATATATCCTAGCTGTCAGATTGAGTGGTGAGAAACCATTGGGGCCAGGTGATGCATGATTAATGACCTACAAGCGTCACAATTCCCCAGTGGACGGGTGGAAATCTAGTAGTTTGTGCTGGGGATTTAGGACAACTGAAGCTGGGGCCTTCCCTAGTGTTGTCTGGACAGAAACAACTTCCGGAGTCTTGCCCCTTTATTCCTCTAGATAAAAGCGCTAACTTGTGTGTAAGCCCCAGGCTTGGTGGCTTGTGCCGCCTTGGTTGCCTAGGTGACGCCGTGGTGTGACGTCTACACCTGTACGACCTGCCCACCTGCCAGGCGGGGTACACACGACACCTGAGTACCACTCCAGCGCGACCTAACAACACAGACCGATGTCTCAACCCTCTCCTGTTTCACCCCTATTCACCACCCCAGCACCACGCTGAAAAGCACTTGGCATTGTTAGACAGTAAACGATTACTGACGTGCCGGGTGGAAGGAGCCCTCCTGCTTTGTTTCCTGTGGTAGTTCTGGACTCTCTATCCTCTCAGGGGTAAAGAACTGCACATGGAAAAGTCAGCCTTCAAGGTAGTCCCCATGTCAAGGCACTACAAGCTTCAAGGGGTGAGTTCTCTACACTTGTGTTTAGACAACTGGTAAGAGGAGGGTTTGGTTAGGCATTGTAGACAAGTAAGCCCCGTACACCACTTTTAGGTCTGGCTGTTTTCTGTGCATGGGGCGTCTTGAGGTCGTGGTGACAGACACATCCCAACTGCCCGGAGCTATTGCCAGTCCTGCAGTCAGTCTGCATGTTTTGTGTTGCAGGCATTAAGGAAAATGTTGTGTTGTGTATAAGTTTCTAATTGCTCACCTTGCTGTTTGTTGGAAAAACACTGGGGCTTCACCCGCCTGGTTACATTTGTAACAAGAGACAAGACCTCCAAATTATGGGCTTACTCCTGAAGCCTCGGATTAGGCAATCTCATTATTGTACTGCAAAACATATGACAAACATATATGTAAGATGTCAGAATTAGGGATATCCTCCAAGACCTTTTTTATGACTGACTTGTCAGGAACTAACTAAAACAGACATTCAAGGGTATCCCCAATAAGTTACAACTCCATCAGAAGTATAGCAACAAGTTTATGAACAGGTGTATTAATGTGTCAACCATTTTCCATATCATAATGAATTCTTAATGTCAAATGATACAGTTTTGTACTTTCTCTTAGGAAAGAATCTTGTGTCCTTATGGCAGGATTTCTTGCTGAAGAAAGTCTCAGGCATAAAAAGACTTGTTTTTTTAGCAGCAAAGTCAAGGGATGGGACATTATTGTAAAAAAGGCAATACTGTGGTAAATTTAAGTAGAAAACACATTTAAGAAATCCCTCATCAGATAGCAACATTTTTCAAGATCAAGAACTTCTGGCCAGAGAGAGTTTAAAGGAAAAAGCCTGAGTCGGTGGTGAATTTTGTGTTATTAATTTACAATTTTTTAAAAGTGATGAGAAAAATACAGTAAGTTTCTTTCTGAGGTGTTAAAGTTAAAATGAGTTCGCGATGACATCATGTTAAGATGTAAAATGCTGATCCTGTAGTGTTGAAGTGTGTAGTTTAAAGAGCTTGTTTGGAATTCCTCTAAAGCAGATGTTCAGTACTCAAGCTCCAGTCTTTCTTCAACACAACCACTTTTACAGGGAAGTCTTTGTTCAAACTCCCTCAAGTTTCTCACAATAAGCTCCTTTAACAGACAAACATGTTCTCCTGAGTTCTTTTCGTAAACAACTTAGTGCAGGAGACCATTTCGTATATATTCATGAGCTGGCTGACCGACATATGTACAATATCCAAAGTTATTTTAAAACTCACTGGGGGGCAAAAACAAACTGCCCCCACCTGTTGTCCTAACTCTCCCTCCCCTGGTCAACTTCTCCACATAACTCACTGCTTTTGTGTATTCACCTTTTGATTTATATACCTTAGATTCAAACCAGTGGATGTTTTGAGGCAAACAAAATGGTTGTTACCTAGGCAAGATCCTCCAGTTTTTATTGAACTCTCAATCCCCTGGAATTGTTGGGTAGAAACTTGAAGTTCCTAAGATAGCCCACTGCTTTAAAATTCATGTCCTAAATCTGATATGTCACATTTTAGATTTGAGATATGGTGGGTGTGATAAGCTTAAGGGTGTGCATGCTGTAAGGCAAGCAAGGTTGTTGTGGCTTAGCAAGATCAGAAATGCTCTTAAGAAAGGCAAACACATGTGAAACCTGGTTATTAAGATTGGACTATGTTATTGACTACTAGTATTGTCAAACTTTTGTCCATTCATTGGCCATTTTAAGCATTGATGCAATGTTTAAGTAATCAAAAATTCTTCTTTGAGGGCCTGCAAGGGGGGGTCCCAACAACGCTCTACACTGAATTCGGAAACCTCTCGATTACGCTTTACGATAAATTCCAAGTGGCTACAACGCATTATGTAGAATTAAGACGCCAAATACGCTCTACGCAAAATATTAGAGCGGTCCGTCTACGCTCTACGTAGAATTAAAACTGCCGATTACGCTCTACGGAAAAGGGCTTGCGGGACCCCTTCTTTATGCCAAGGCTTGAAGAAAGAGATGGATTTTTAAAATGCCTCGTGTACCAAGCAGGCCTGGACATCCTGATGGCTTGTTGTTTTATTGGACGTACTAGTACTGGAAAGCCAAACCAAGAGACTGGAAATTACTTTTCAGTTGTTTCAAAGGCCTGTGAAAACTGCTGTGCTATAAAACCCTCGTAAAGTGTGAGCAGCCTTTGTGTGCGGACACGTACAACAGAAACATTTTGTTTTCCCTCCTGAAGTTTGTCGTAAATTCTGAGAAGCGTGGTTCCCATGGGAAGGGTTAAACATAGATGGCCAAGGACGTTTATAAAGACATCAGGATTCAGCAGTCTTTTCTTAGGTTGAAGGCAAAAAAAAGACAAGTGTATGCATGGTTGACACAATACAAACAGACATTTAAGTCTATAATATGAAAAACTTAAACTTTTCTCCAACTCAAAATTTGACTCACCAGAAATTTTCGACTGAATCACTCAGTCTTTCATGCAGACATTAAAGTCTATCTGCAGCCAATTTTGTCAATGCTCTCACTTGTAGAAAAAGAGTCCTAAGTCAGTGTTGCATACAGTTTTTGCTGAAAGCTATGTGAATCTTATATGTAGAGGAGCATTTAGAAATCCCACCAACCTAAAGACAATTGGTTGCAAAATCTCCAACAGGAAAAACTTGTACAGAATTCAGATTATCACAACAGCATCACAAGGTATGAAGAAGACCTTTAATTTTTGCATTCTATGGATGTAAGGATCTAGACTAAAGTTAATTATGCACGCTTTAAGTAATTCCACCAGGTGTTCTTCAGGAATAGACATTTTATCAACCAAGTTGCAAGACTTCATAGGAGGTTCTAACTGTCATTCTTGCAATGCATGTGAACCATTCTTCCATTCACATGACAGATACACAATGTATAGAACTAGTCATTTTGGGCACTGGAATTTTCTCCTGGAGGCAATACAACTGCATTATAAAACCTTTTCTTCAGTCACGTCATGAAAGAACAAGAAAAAGCCTGGTGCTATTTTGAGTCTGATTAATTTCACCGTTCTAAAACCAGATGTAGTCACCTGGGCTTGTAAAGACTTAAAAAAGGGCCATGGTTTGTGATTTAACACGTCTTGTGTAAGATTCAGCCATAAATTCCTTCAGGATTGACAGAGGATAACAGCCATTTCCTCAGTGTTTTCAGTCCTAACTGTTAGGCAAATATAATCAACAAAACCAATTTTAAGAAACACTTGAGGCCACCATGGAAATGGTGCATCCTCCCTAGTTTTGGCAAATACAATCAAGAAAAACAATTTCACAAAACACTAATAAGATTACTGTGGAGATAATACATCCTCAGTCATATTGGAGTAACATCTGTAGTGAAAAAGTTAAAAGTTTATAGAAAATAGATTTTGAAATTCACATACTAAATTTGTTGAACAGGGATGTTAAGGTTGTGTTTATTCCTTACAAATAGTGCAAACTAGTCTGAAGTTGTAAATGTAAGTTTGTTGGATATTCTCTGGTCCATGGATTTAAGTTGGTGATTGTGTCAAAGTTTGGCCATTTTAGGGTTATGAAACATTACCTCATTGATCAACAGTCAATAAAGATGACCTATTTTGAGCGCCAGATAATGTTCTAATATGTACTTAGTCAATCTACCAACTATTGTACTACTGTATCAAATACGCATTCAGGTCTTTTATCGCTCAACTGATCGTATATAAGGTTGGAGATTGATATATGACAGACAAAGACATCTGGTCATCATTACAAGGAACCAAAACACCTGTGCTTTCAGAGTACTGTTTATTTCTCTAGCAGTAGCTCCACAGACAACGTTTACCTGTGATGGCAGTAAACATGCCTGTCCCAATTTCCGATTGTTCAGTTTCGTCAGCTTAGCGCAGCTCTTTCTTGTCTGTCCTGCATTGTTGTTTGGATAAGGCAGGGTTTGAGTTATCTATAGGAGGAAAGTGACATGGTGGACAAAGGCGATGGTTGGGCTGGTAATCTAGCGGATAAAGGGAGTTGACATAGAGAGGTTACATTACGCCTGCTCCAACAATCAAGGTGTCATCGCACGTGAGTTTGTATGTCAAGGTGGGAGTTAAAAGCCTTCTGATGGTGAGAGCTATCACCAGACAGGCTTAAAAACCTTTTGTTTGCTCGGAGAAAAGCATCTCTTAGGTTAGAAGGTTGTGCTGCTTAATAGGGCTGGCTGCTTGAACCTGTATAAGTAGAACATTTTTAGTACATTCTAGGTTAAGCAATTTATGCCGAATTTAGTGACAAGCAAAGCTAGCATGCTCCAATATGATGATAGCATAATATGTAGTTATTACCTGTCATGAAGCAAAACAGCAATGTTATAGATCTACTGCAAAATTTTCTCTCTGAATCAAAACAAAAACATTTGCCCAAACAAAAGCTGTTGTTATGATCGCATTACAAATGTGCAGGGTTTGCGTGGGAAGTCCACAAAGTATGGTTCACTGTTTGTCTCGATGTTTACTGTCTGTACTGATCAGTATTTAGGAAAATAATAGGTCTGCTAATTAGAAAGAGTTGAAAGGAAAAGTGTATGAAACTGTCTTAAGTTTAAGTGCATGTAAAACTTTTTCTGCGTGCGGTCTACGGATTCACCACCCGTGTGTGCGAGTACCAGCAACGCGTGTGCCCCGTACGTACTATACGAAAGACGCATGTGTGAGTACGGCCTCCTTACGGTAAAGTTGCAATCACACAGAGATCGTACGTTGTAAGCACGTACAACTCACCACTTGTGCAACGTACGATACACGCAACCGCTCACGGCCAGACTTGGCGTGCAGACCACACTCTTACACCTTGCGAAACTGTGCGAGTGACGTGCGTCGACGCCACTCCTTCCCCATGTTTTCAGAAAAACGTTGCAGACGTAGCCTCCAAAAAAACCTACGGACAAAAAGCACGCACGGCGGGTCGTGACCAAGGCTTTACTTCTAATAGCCTTAAGGCAGTTTGGTGGTTCAGCAAACAAACAAGGAAAAACATATTATATTGCACACAAATCTAACCCAAGCACCTAAACCTAACCCCACTATAGCCTTACTTCCAAGTCATTGTCAACTTTCAAACCTCCTAGACTAAGTCTAAAACATGGTCACATTTGAAGTAGTGAAAGAGTCCTGCTCACATTAGTCGCAAACCATGGCTCATTGCCCAAACAAAATGACATTGTTCTAGTTTAAAGTAAGAAATTCCTCAAGGTTAGTAAATCACTCCTTGGCAAATAACTTGAAAGTTTAATAGACTGGAACCATGTTGATTGAGTTTCCGTAGGTAAATTGAGTGAAATGGCTTCATTGTTTGAGCCCCTGGCAATGGTGGTAAAGATTAACAAAATGAACTGATAAGGTCAATCAAAGACAAGGCCACTGTATACTCTTGTGTATATTCAATATGTTTATGGCAGCATTCAATTAGTTTGGGCAGTTTCTATGTTATTGGGTTGTTTCCCGTTTTCTAGAGGCAAAATTCTAAAATTATCAATTTATGGTAGAGATAGTAAAAAAGTTACCAGTCACTAGTGGTTTAACTGAATCCTTGTATTAACAAAATAAGAATACATGTAGTTACTTAATAGGTCAGAACTTCTAAAGGAACTGATGTCTGTAAATTTCGCTTTGGCAAATAACTTGAATGTTTAATAGACTGTAACACTGGTGATTGAGTTTTAGGTTACTGTAGTAAATTTTAAGCTTCTTTGTTTCCTTTTGTAGAACTGTCGGGACATTAGATGAATATGACTTGTAGAGTTTACTGACTCCCTTTTTATCAGGTGTTGACTGATGCACAGTTTAATTAGTTTTCACCAAACAGTTGTAGGTTCCATGAGGTCTACACCACAAGCACGCTAAAGAACCCAGCACACTCCCAATGTGAGTGGTTCAAACCTTACAGTCTGGTCTCTGGGATGACATCGCTGATCATAGTCACCTGTTATGTCAATTCCTCCACAAATGTGGTAAATCACATTAAACAAATAGAGAGTGAGTAAAGAGTGTCAACGTACAGTTTTCAAAGTTAGGAAGTGCCCATTTGTCAGTTGCTTTTCTTTCATTTCAGTCTTTAGGCCACACCAATTTAATTTCTTGGTTAACGGATTCGCCCGCTTCATTTTTTTCTGATTTGGAAATAAAAATGAAAATTTAGAATCAACTGCAAAATGCTCATATTTTGCCCAGAACAGTTGAAATCAGTCCTTTTCTTCCTAGTTGTTATAGTTATTCCATCTTTCAATGCAGTGGTATCATTAAAAGTTCAAAATTCATTGATTAAGTTTTGAACCAGCCTGGTTTGTTGACTTCATGGCTCCTGTCGTACCATTTGGGGCCATAATAGGATGCCTAGGCCTGTTTTTATTTCTATTTTTTTTTTTGCCCGCCAGCTCCATTATTTTTCTAGAAAAATCTGTTAACCAAGAAATTAAATTGGTGTGGCCTTAGGGTGTTGTAATTTCTGTTGCCCAGCTGTTGTGACATCAGACAGACTCCCCTGTTAGCTGTACATGTAGATGTTGACCGACACACAGTTTAAGTAGTTGTTACTCAACAGGTCTGATTTTAAAACAGCCTGCGTACACGACCCTGTGTTAGGCACGCCATGGACAAACAGCCGCGACCCTGGGGTCATGTTTGCCAAGACGGATGTTGACTTTGGCTTTGTTCTGTGTGACATAGGTTTGGGACGGATTTACACTTCTAATAATGGAGGAGGTATACTTAGGAGAGAAGCACATGCATGTAGTACATACATTCCATGGTTCATGTTTGGAAGTTAGGTGCTTCCTTGTGTTACTAAGTATATCATTGTATCCTGCTTTAATTTGTTTTTACCACATTGTACGGATTTGTTTTCAGTGCCCTAACTTTGTGTATTTGCTTGTGTCCATAGTTAGTGAGGGGGAATGGTGTAACCACAGACTGGAGTAACAGGAAATAAAAATGCAGATGTGGTAGACTTGTAACACAGGAGAAATTTAAACTTATATGAGGGAGATATGAATGAGTTCTTTGAGCCGTTGTTTGAGTCTTGACGCTGATTCACATGTTATAAGGTAAGGCTGTATGGTGGAAAAATAATACTTAGTTTTGCAGTACTTTTTGTTTACACTTTCAAACAGACTTTAAATTAAAGAAACCCTATCAGTTGTACTTTTTTCCAAAATACAAATCTTTATAAAGCAAGTTTCATTGTTCCCCTTTTGTTCTTTTTTCTGGCATTACCCCAGACCTAGAAAAGTCCTTAGGCTATAACTTTTTCTAAATTTCTCTTGAAAATAAAAATTTCAAAGTCTGTGTTGCTCCTTGTCCATTTGTTGGGATTATGCCTGTTAAGAAAGGTTGTTTGAGTGACGGTCAGTTCAAGCCGTGACCAACACCTCATGGCATGTCTAAGCATGACAAACCTGTACGTCAGTAAACCGGTGAAGCATATTCACAAAATCCTTCAAGACACAACTTCCAAATATTTCACATTCTCAGCAGCCAGGACACAAAAAAAAGACATCATAGAAGAAAGTCAACAATATAAACTTAAGTCAACATCCTGTCTGTAGTTGTCTGTGCATTGTCATGTAGTTTTGGACCCCCAGTTTGGTGCTTTAGTGGATACTAGTAATTCTGCAGTCTCAGTTATACCATAAACTATAATATTATATGATAAGTTCTAGTCAGCCTGATTTTTTTTTCTGTCAGCTCAACAATCCTAAGGGAGGAAATCATGACCCTCTGAAACACTATTCCCTGTATTTTGTGGGGCAAATTTTCTTGTTTTTTTAATGACGTCTCTGTTTTTACAGATGCTGGCTAGAACAGACTTGTATTATCAAAGACTGAATACTGCTACTACTTAGCGACTACTACATGTACTACTATTAATCTCTATATATTAACTATAAGACATGCATGTAGCTTATTCACTGCATTGGCAAGAAAGGATAGAAGACAGTGTCCCTTTAGATACAAATTAGGTATGTTGATTCTCGGGTCTTACGCCTTTTTTCACTCCTTTGTAATTTGCAAATGAAAACAACAGAAGAAAAACTTGTTTGGAACTGTAGTCTCTACAAGTCAGCATGCATCCTTGTTATTTCAAGACTTTGTGCATGTTGAAAGGAAGTTTTCTTTGGAGAGATTTTCTGCAAAGATACTAACAAGGCAAGGCAGAAAGCAGCTTATCCTTATCCTGATGCTTTCCCCAGACTGGAGGCTCACTAGTAGGAAGTTTTCTCAGGGGACAATGATGTTAACTTGAGGGTGGAGCATTGCTAATCAGTGTGACAGAAGGCATTATAGTGCTGTGGGGAGCTGTGCAACACTAATTGGTTCAAGGCATGGCTGGGTTGACTGTAGATCTTTTAGTGGCCAGGCAGTATCCATTTGTCAGGCAGTTAACATTTGCCATCAGATATCTAATAAGATATCTAAATTTTTTAAAATACAAAGAAGAAAGCCTGATAAAAGAACCATGTCAAAACTAAGCTGCAGCCTAAATCTCTACTTGTCGGGTTAGGGTTAGCGCAGCTTGGACAAGTCTCAGACTAAAAGTCAGTACAGTACTACCTTGTTTTATCAAGCCATTTTTGTTGCTTCATTTTGAATGTTTCTTTATATTCTGTACTTTTTCTGTCTGTACAAAATTTCATAACTAGACACATATATAGAAAAGCTAAAGAAATGTTTATTCAATGAAATTGTCAACATCTATTGTGGTAACTGGTAGTCACAAATCTGCTTCTAGATTAAGTACCTTGATTTTAGTAGAAAACAGCTATATACTGGCTTAGCCCAGTTCAAACTAATGCAGAAAACTGATTGATAAAATGGCAGATATGGAGCTTAGGCCACAGCAATTTAATTTCTTGGTTAACGGAATTTTCTAGAAAAATAATGGAGCGGGCGGGTGAAAAAAAAAATAAAATAAAAACAGGCCTAGGCATCCTATTATGGCCCAAAATGGTACGATAGGAGCAATGAAGTCAACACACCAGGCTGGTTCAAAATTTAAACAATGAATTTTGAACTTTTAATGATACCATTGCATTGAAAGATGGAATAATTGTAACAACTAGGATGAAAAGGACTACTTTCAACTGTTCAGGGCAAAATATGAGCATTTTGCAGTTGATTCTGAATTTTTATTTTTATTTGCAAATCAGAAAAAAATGAAGCGGCGAATCCGTTAACCAAGAAATTAAATTGGTGTGGCCTTATCAAATTCAAAATAGACACTCTATTAGATTGAAAGGAATGTGAGGTAGTCACGTAGGCCCAGTTGATAGGAAGGTCATGGAAGCCAAACACTTGTAACCAATAGTGATGATTTATTCATGAATTGCTTGTCAAGCCATCATTTTACATGACTGTAAAATTGATGCATTATCAGCATATTGAAAGAATAAAAACATGCACCAAAATTTTACTGGTGCACCAGTAAAATTTTTGTGATATATTCATTTGATCTTAATATCGACTTCTTTTTGTATCTGTTAACTGTACAGTTACTGTATCTGTTTTGTTCAAATTGTTGTGACCCACTTCGCCCAGTGTGGCAAAAAGGTGCAATAACGGTCGTCATAACAATTAATTACCCTATATTATTTGAATGACAGTTTGCTTAGGGTTCTTGGAGAAGTTGCCTTGTTGAATAATTTAGTGGCCAGTCACACAAACATCTACATGACTTACTCCATCAATCTGACAGGTTATCCTCATTAAGTCATCATTGCTCTTGATTGATTATTAAATCAATAATTATTACCAGGCTCTTGTCGGCCAAACTGCGTCATACTGGGCTGGTGACAACCAAACATACATCAGTTGCTGCAGAACTGAACGTCTCAAGGTAGAAAAAAAACTTGACTGACGAGTCCACAAGCTGTATGTAAAGGACATTTTTGGCAACAACTTGACTGATGTCGTCCCATCACATCACCAGTTTTGGGATCAGCCGTTGTTCCCTGAACAATGAACAATTTTTCACACAAAAATATGTCTGACTCTTTGGTGATTTTGAAACTTGTTCACCTTTGAGGCCTTTGACAATCACCAAATTTGGGTGAAGGCTGACACCATTTTTTATACTATAGATGTGGGAGCTTGTAACAAGAAAACAATCAGATAAAGTTTATTGTTATTATATATGATATATAATGATTACTAGAAAATGACCACATCTAAACTCACTATCATTACTATCATTGTAAATTCAACTTAATATAGATATAGAGATAAAATAACATATTTTATTATATGGAAGGTTTGTCTAGTTGCAATAGGAATGTGAAATTTTCTACAGTACATAAAGGTACATAGGTTTTGCACAAAGTTACATGCTCATCAGTAGTGACTGCACAACTGTGGCTACAGAGAGGGAAATGGGTGCAGCCCTATGCACCATGTAAAGGTGCATGAAGGAACTTAAAGTTTTTGATTCATGTACATTTTGTGTACCTAAGAGAAATTAATTCTAAAAGAAAAACAGGCAAGCTAAACAGTGTCCAAATATTTCTGTATATATAATTAGTGTTCTTATCTAACATCTTGCTGTGCTCATCCATATTATGGCTGTCTACAGACAGAAACACAGCCTGAGGCCTGTATTTGAATATGCACAAAAGAGTTATTCCCATACCAACGCACAACAATTCAGTTTCTTGTTTCTTGAATTTGGCAAGAAAAAGTTTGGAACTACAGTTTGAAGTAAAGTGAAAAAACTCCAAAACCCTGTACAAATTAGGGGCTTTTAAGTCCTTACAACAACAAAAAAATAATGATCAATTCAATATCCCCTGGCCTGATGTCTGGCAAACTTTAAAAGAAACTTAATGATCTTACATTATTCATTTGCCATGGATTCTGAATATCATGATAATATTTGTGATCAAACACTCGACAAGCAAACCTCATGAACATGTACTGATGTACTCACTCACTCACTATCTGGTTTATCATCTGTTGTTCCCTGTCTTCCAAGGGTTGATTCCATCTTTTTTTAAAGGGATAGTCTAACAAACAAGTTGTGAGATTAGTATGGCCCATGAGTGACAAGTTTGCTTTGGTTTGTTGTTGGGTTTGCTGTAGAACACACGTTCCACCAGTGTCCTGTTCACAGTTATTGTATAACCTGACATGTACAGGAGAATGGCACAGTGCCGGCCTGCTGACACTGTATAAACTATTGTCACTAATGGTGGGGGACCCGCAACCCCTTTTCCGCAGAGTGTAATCGGCCGTTTTAATTCTACGTAGAGCGTAGACGGACCGCTCTAATATTTTTGCGTAGAGCGTATTCGGCGTTTTAATTCTACGCAATGCGTTGTAGCCACTTGGAATTTATTGTAAAGCGTAATCGAGAGGTTTCCGAATTCAGCGTAGAGCGTTGTCGGGACCCCCCCTTGCAGGCCCTCATGGTGGTCTGAGGGTCGTACAGTAACTGTTCTAGGATGACATCGGAAAAGGTGGGTAGTTTAGGTAATACATGTAAATACACTTCCATATCCCTGTTCCAATACCCTGGGCTTAGCCTACAAATATACATGTACTTTACAGTGAAATGACTAACTTACATCGTACTTCTACTTCCAAACTTTTGCTAAATGTGAAAGGAAGACCATAATTATCATACCTCAGTTAGGCTTGTTAAATGTGTGGGCTACTTTAATAAGCCTATTGGTAGTGGCATACCTACATTTGTATATCAGTACATTAGGCATAAGTTACTAGTGAAGTTAGTCCATATACATTTTGTATCATGGAGGTGAAAAAAATCATGACAGCTTGTTTTTTTTACTCAAATTTCATCTTCAAATAACAACCCAGTGTGACTTGCTTTTACAGTTTTGGATGAAAGCAAAGCTGACATGAGAAAGTGTTGCATTCCCAACATAATTCCTGGTTTAGAAAACAAGAAAGAATTTTTTAATTGTTGCGTTGGTTCTTCTAATGGTGTAATATGATCTGGTGCAGGTTGAAGCAAGCCTTTCATTCAGGTTGGAATACTAGTCTGTAGTCTTTCTGCTACATCCATCAATAGATATTTTTCTGCTGACGTTTTGACATCTGACATGCCGAAGGTACATTCCAGTATAATTACATGTACCTGTTTGACTTTTGACCAATTCCAGTAGAAATACAGTGTTTGGAATTTGTATCAGGTATATCACAATATTAGAATGTGAAGGGTAGTTTGAAATTTCATTTTGAACAGTTCTGGTATGTTTTGCCTCACTGGTAAATCACCTTTAGGCGTAACACACCAGTTTTGTACAGTAAATACAAGCTACATATGACCAGACTGTAAGGTTTCAACCACTCACACCAGGAAGGACCCCCTACTCTTCTGGATAAGTGTGATGGGATCTTAAGATAAAGCATAATTGTCATTTGATTATGTCAAGCATCACTTCAACTACCTACATAGTACCAAAAATCACGACAATCCGTCAACCGGTTCTTGAGTTATCCTCCTTCGAAAATTTTTCATCAAATGCTCCTGCAGTTCCAGAACAAGTCGCTAGGGGGCCCAAACTCATGTCACTTCTTCCCTATCCCAAGAGCTATCTGTCCTGTAAAGTTTGTGACCCTAACATGTCCAGATGACGAGATATCAAAACCGGAAGTTCTGCTGCAGTACCTAGGAAAGCCGCCAGGGGTCCCAAAATCTAATTATTTCTAGGTCTCATGAAGACCTACCCACCTACCAAGTTTCATTCCAATCCATCCACTGCTTCTCGAGTTATCTTGCTAAGTGACACACAAACACACACACACAAACACACACACACACAGACAAACGCTACTGAAAACATAACCTTCTTGGCGAAGGTAACAAGTGCCTTTCTCCAGGACACAAACATTCAAACACAGAACCTTCAAATTCAGAGTCCACAATCCAAACCACAAGACCACCTTGCCACCCTAAACACAACTGGTTACAGTTAGCCACATTCAGCTGCTAATGTATGAAGCTCTCTCCTGTAACATAATAGGGCTGCTCACTTTAAAGAACAGAGTGGTCGTAAGTACATATACGTGCATGTATTTTGGGTACCTATATCACAGAGTTAGCTACAGGTACATGTATTATTACAGCCTTACAGAGCTTGCACTGCAACTTTTTCAAGTATATGCTATAAAACTCCAAACATGGTTTGCCCATGTCTAACTTCCTATTAGTAAAAGTGTTTACTATGATTGAAAACTTGGAGAAAAGGGAACTTTCATGGTGCTGGACCTAGAGGTTGGGTGTTCGAATCCTGTCCTTTGTTGCTCACTTGACATGCTACTGGAAAGATTGCAGTCCTATAATATAATGGGAATTGTTAAACCGGCCATTTGTTTATTGTCATAAAGAACATTCAAGGGGAATTTCTCAAGTACACGCACCATAAAAATGAACAGATTGGCTCTTTCACTTTCATTTTTCGGTGACCAAAACTCAGTTAACTGAGCTCTTTTCACTGTTAAGTACCTTTGATACTGTCATAACCAAGACAACATTTTGAAAACCATGGAAACAGAATGCCACGACTGAAACCAATTTAATGAGCACACAGTTTGCTAATTATGTTATTCTTGTGATATCTTTTGTCATTGTGTTAGTTCTACTTCTAGTCTCCCTGATATGATTGCCAATATTGGCAACCAAACCTGCATATTGTTTGGAAGAAGTTTGTACATGTATTATACATTATATATCACAATTGCCTTAACTATCATAATAACCTGATGTTATATATCAGTGCCCCTCTTCGCCTTTTCTTCTCCTCCCCTTAAGGATATAATTGTTCAGCCTTAAGGCTTGAAGCCTTCTACAAAATGGTTTTTGTTTTCTTCAATGCGAGTATTGTCTTAAACACAAAGAGGGGCTGTTCCTACAGATGTTCTGCCACAAGAATTACAACAATGTGTTCAACACGGACCATTATTGGTACCGGTAAATAACAGTTCTGGGATCTGAAGACACCTCATTAACACATCACAAAATTATCCTGAATACAGACAGTTGTCTTCTTTAGTGAGGAACCTTGTCTTCAGGGGTGTTTCTAGGACAAAAAAGGAGCTTATCACAAATGTATGTTTCACAACAATTATTACATGAAAACTGCACATAATTATATAACAAGACAAATGTAGAAGTGTCACAATTGAAGTCAGAGAAGTTTCTGAGCAAGGAAATGGCTGACAGCATGTAGGAAGATGCTCTCTTGCTTCTGTTTATATGTTGCCATGGCAACTAGTACTTCCTTGGCTATGACTAGTAAATAGACCTACAAAAGCACCACCTACATTGGCTACATATACTATAGCTGGGAGAAGCAGAACTCCAGTCAGAAGCTCTGAGGAAGGTGTCTGATAGACTCCAAAATGTCAGCACTTAGGTGAGAAATCGTGGCTGTGTAAAAGAAAACCTGGCGTAACATCTGCTTGGAGAGAAATGAGGAGCAGTTTTAATGTACCCGTAACTTTTTAAACTCTAACCCCCCACCCCAGTTGAAACAAATGTCAAGTCAAGTCAAGTCAATCTTTATTGCACAACAATTGTAACGGGTACAATGCATGGCAAACTCTTGAATCAGTACTACATATTATCTAGCTAACATCTACTCTCACGTCTACTGTATTACCTACAAGTTCTATGTATCAAAACAACATTATACTATTTCAAAAGGTAATATAGAACATGTATGTATGGAACATGGCTTATTACATGATAACGTAGATGTCTTGAGTTCTATATATGACTGTATAAACTAGATTGTACATCAGTTGGTTGAATCAGATATGATATGATTTCTTTTAACTAAAGCTTTGGATATATACTGGCCTATATACAGGGAAGTTTCGTCAGAACATGACATGAGTAGGGTAGAAGACTACCCCTGACTCCATATTGAACAGGAAACCTGAGCAGACTTGCACGTGTAGGAGGCCAGCTGACATGTACACCTGTGACCGTTTGTTTATTTTAACCCCTCCGGAGTAACTTAACTAAGCTCCAAACATGCCTGTCTCAGTGTACAGAACTTTTGCATTTGTCCAAACTGTCAGATACTGTTGTATGTTAGTCACTGATTTTTATTGTACACAGAAGTCGTTATGACAGCCAGAAAGAGTGCATAGAATTCTTTTTATCCAACTTTTATCACAATTATATTACACCTACTTGATTCCTGGAGCTTTAGTGCTGTTTTCAATGCAATTAGTGTGATTTTGTAGGTTGGTGCATTTTCAAAATGATGCCACATGGAGACCCCTAAACTTCTGTGAACACTAGAGTACCTATATATGTGCTAAAATGGTTAAATTGCTTCATATCTTCTTCAGTAACACCATTTCTAAAGAAACAAACTCATAAACTATTACCTCTGATGGAACCAAAACCTTCTTGGTCATCCACAAGTACAGTATAAGGGCTACTTTATAACATTAACCATGGAGCTCACGGTACTTCCATAGAAGTTTAAAGAGTCCATAAGAAGAAAACGAGGTTCATCATGTTGAATAGGCTGTCCTTTAAACCAGGGCTGTTATTACCAGGTCCCATTCAGAGTCAAGCGGTGGAACAATTGTTGCTATGGGTGAACAAACCTACTTTATACAACTGGTCATCATACCCGGAGCTCTGTACACAGGCTTTCAATACAACAAACTCTTTTCTAAGCTCTTCAGAAAACAGGTCAGAGAAAGGGATTCAAAGTTTTTTTTTTCCAGCCAACTCATACACCAGTAAAATTGTCATGTTTTTGTTTGCATGGTCACAAATTGTTGGCGTCAGCTTTGAAAGACCTTCCCACAATGCCACAGAAAGACCTAGTGGGCTCTAGAAGGGGTTAGAGGCATTGTCATATCTTGTTTATTCTGTGATTCAAGTGTCAAAAAAGCAAACAGATCATATAGACATAAGCTGCCCACTTCCCCTACAAATTCTAAAGCGCAGCGGGCCGCAGTATTGACGGCTGTCGTATCGCATGAAAACAGACGCATGTCAGGGAAAGCCGAGACAGCTTACATGAATAGGGCAGGTTTTGAAGCCTGCGGCTTTGGATAAACTGAGATGATTCTATTGCTTTTCCCAAACACAGAAGATTCCTGTATTACTGTGATCAATTTTGATTTAATCATGAGAACATATTAATACCTAAAGCATAAAAACGTCATGTATATATATTGCATCATTCTATAATAGTAAGTTGGAAGCCTGACAACATGCTTGTATAATCCGTACTTTGCCCAGGGCTAGGTTAATCCTATACTGTCATGATATCCTATTATTATGTTCCACCACTGTTTATTAGGATTATCTGAGTCACAATGAAGCCGGGGGAGACTTGATGTTTAGGACCATTGCTTGATGTTTATAGTTTCAGTCATGGTAAATTTAGAGTCTTGTGGGTGGTCAGAACTATTCTTTGGTAAGGCCACACCAATTTAATTTCTTGGTTAATGGATTTTTCGAGAAAAATAATGGAGCAGGCGGGCGAAAAAAAATAAAAACAAAAACAGGCCTAGGCATCCTATTATGGCCCAAAATGGTACGAAAGGAGCCATGAAGTCAACACACCAGGCTGGTTCAAAATTTAAACAATGAATTTTGAACTTTTAATGATACCACTGCATTGAAAGATGGAATAACTGTAACAACTAGGAGGAAAGGGACTATTTTCAACTGTTCAGGGCAAAATATGAGCATTTTGCAGTTGATTCTGAATTTTTATTTTTATTTGCAAATCAGAAAAAAATGAAGTGGGCGAATCCGTTAACCAAGAAATTAAATTGTTGTGGCCTAATCTACAATTTACAACAAGACTAGCTTTAGGAAGTTTTAAAGCTGAAGTTGTACAAGACTTCATTTATAAGTAATATGGGAGTAAGTAGTGTAGGTTAATGTAGACTAAAGGCAGGGAAGCAAGTTTACATGGTAAACTTGTACACCATTCTCTAGTCAGCTGGAATTTTTTACCATTTTCGCATGCGCGAAAATGGTAACTCAGACCAGATTGAGATTGGATGGTTCGACGGTTCGAAGGTTCCACCCTTCAACGGCCATGCAGACATGCTAAGTCACCGCATGTCGCTAGATGTCGTTGTTGCGACGGCCATGCAGACATGCTGAGTTGCCGCATGTCGCTAGATGTCGTTGTTGCGAGTGCACTTTTACCATTTATGCCTTGGACGTTTGTATACTTTCCATTATGGTTGCTAATTTCAAAATCATAGTTCTATTAATGTTGCATAACAAAGCTGCTGACAAAACAAACTTAATTTGTCTTGAACAATAACTTGATTTTATTATTTGCCAAAAATGTTGATAAAGACACATAGACACAAGTCTATAATCACAGTAATCAAGGATTTTAATAAACTCCATAAATTATGTCAATGAGCATTAGCAGTGTGGATTAGTCTAGATGTTCAGATTTCCATTAGCCGGCAGTCCAGAGGGTCACACGTCCGACCAATCAAGGCGCTGCAGGCAAAGCTTATTAAAAGCCTCCTTTTCAGGCGTTCCCGGATCGGTGTTTTTGTGTGTGTGTGTGTTGGGGGGGGGGTGTATTTTCTGACCAAACGTAGATCGCACGCAATAGAAGCTCCGGC
The DNA here is from genome assembly GCF_001625305.1 of Branchiostoma belcheri. NCBI lineage: Eukaryota > Metazoa > Chordata > Leptocardii > Amphioxiformes > Branchiostomatidae > Branchiostoma > Branchiostoma belcheri. The sequence continues at coordinate 547,844 of NW_017802924.1, forward strand.
CTACATAGCTGTCCGTGGAACTATTGATATTACCCTGGGTGCCTAACTTTTCACCACATGTCTTTTGTATTTTTAGGAATTAATTAATTAATGAGTGAGTGTTTAATTAACTTAAATAGGTATTGCATTGTTTGGCAAGGTATTTTCCATTGACAATTTTTAATAGATCAGGTTGATCAAATGATATAATGTAAACAATTATATATGATTAGTAAAAGATGACTTTTGAAGTTCTCTTCGAGTATTATTTTAGGGTTGAATCAGGGTCTACGCGAAAAAATCATGATCCGGTGATCGACATCATGCCCCCCCGCACACTTCATGTATTCAGTGTTCTAAATACCCGTCTTCAGTCTGCAATTTGCAGATAGATTTTCAAGATTTCAGGATAAAAATTACACAATCTGCAATTGGAAGAATGAAAAAAAAAACTATAGGTCCTCACAACTTCATATTCCCTTTGTTTGACCCGCCCGGCGCCCAAATCCCGCTGCGATTCAAGCCGCGGCGGCTTCCCGAGCCATGCAAATAAACCTAGTCCTGACGCCACAGCCTCCGATTTCCACCGAGCCAGCCCCGAGCGCATGCCGACAGCGAGGGATGTGGCTCAGATTTCCGACGATTTCCTTATTTAGATCATTCGGAAGACTTCGGGTAGCAAACAAAATGGCCGCCATGCACATGATTTTATACTAGTAGCTTCGCTTCTCAACCGAAATGAGGAAGTTTAACCTCATTTGCAGACTTTAGCGGCCATGGAGTTGATTTGGGGAAGTGCTGAGACGCGATTTCGCTACGGCATATGGGATTTTGCCGCGGAGGGAGTTACGTACGCCGGCAAAAACTTGCTTCAGCGATCGGCTCCAGAAAATTTATCTTTATGCTGCCGCTCAAGTCTTCGAAGGTGGTTTAACGAAGTTTATATAAATAATAAAGCCACTTTGCGTAGATCGATCTCCGTTTTCTTGCGATGGTATGAAAATTCAAGTACAGTATATTTTCAAAACGTTTGATATTTCTTTGTTCGTTGCCACATGTTGTTTATTTATCTTATTGTCATGTACAGTTACCAGCGTGAGTCTGAGTCGAGCCATTGTTCTTATGTGGCCGTTAGCACATGTTGTTTAAACAGACAGCAACATTGAAGAAAAGAACCGAGTTAACAGACATCGGCACGTTCCTTGAAGTCAGGTTTCCCGCCGTATTTAAATAAGAAATGTGTGGGCCCGCGGCGTTTTGAAAAGACGCGACGCGCTTTGGAAAGACCCCGCGCCGTGGCTCATTCAAATTCGCTACATTTTTTGCTAAGTTTAATGTCTTCACCCACGATTTTTGACCGTCAATGTTGACGGTAAGGACTTAAATTTTTACCGTCCGACGGGAAAAAATACCGTCAATTGACGGTAAAACGGGCGCTGGCTAAAGCCCTGGTTGAATGTCACGAGGTTTGTAAACTTAGATGTTGGGGACAAAGCCATAGAAGAGATTTTGAATAAAATTATATATATATATATTAACGTTACTTATAATTTAAGTTAAATGTACTTTTGTGTCTCATTTTTTTATTCTGTTAAAAAGACTCTTAAAAGAGAGAAAACAGGTTATAAACTGTTATATACTTGATTTTTGTAATATTTTAAACTTAAAGAGTTGAAATATAGAAGTGCATGTTCTCTCATTATATACAATGTTGATGAGAACTAGAACCATTTATATAACTTAGGTAAATTGAAATGCTAGGATGGGGAAAATGTTCGTAAAAACTGTAAGCCTGTAAGCGGCGAAAATGGTCAGCTTTTGCAGAAGCACTTGTTTTCAGTCAGCCCAGCTTTATGATTGGGGAGAGTGCTTGTGATCTAAGGGGGTCCAGGGGCAAATTTTGAATTTTCAGGCCTTTGAAAATGCAATTTCCCACATTTGAAGAGGCAAGTAATGGGACTGAGAGTGATCATTGGTGGTCCTTTGGATGTTTTTATATTTTTTTCAAGATTTTTGTCAATTATGACTGTCAAGGGTGATAGACTGGTTCAAATTTTGCACATGATGCAAAGTTTTTGTAATTGACGAGAAAACTTACCAGCAAGTTATAAAATATGGTTTGAAGTTCAGTAGATTTTTAAGACTTTGCACTCACACTTCATATATTCCCACATTGTGAGCAGACAATGTCAGCTACCTTTGTCCCAGATTATAAACCAGTGAGGATTAAGAAGGAATGCAGTGCTCCAGGCCTCAGTCTCATACATGGTCTGACTGAACAGGTGGTTGTACAACTGGCTCACACAAAAGCTCCCTCTAGCAGTTAGGATGTGCAATGCACCATCATGGTTTTGACTCCCTTTCCTCCACATGGTGCTGAGTGACTTTTATTTGAGCATCGTGTGACCTTTTTAGATTGGTATATGATGCACAATCTTTCAGCATAAAAGACAACTGAGGCCACACCAATTTAATTTCTTGGTTAATGGTTTTTCAAGAAAAATAATAGAGCGGGTGGGCGAAAAAAAAAAAATGAAAACAGGCCTAGGCATCTTATTTTGGCCCAAAATGGATAGGAGCCATGAAGTCAACACACCAGGCTGGTTCAAAATTTAAACAAATTGAATTTTGAACTTTTAATGATACCATTGCATTGAAAGATGGAATAACTGTAACAAGTAGGATGAAAAGGACTGTTTTCAACTGTTCAGGGCAAGATATCAGCATTTTGCAGTTGATTCTGAATTTTTATTTTTATTTGCAAATCAGAAAAAACTGAAGCGGGCGAATCCGTTAACCAAGAAATTAAATTGGTGTGGCCTGACCACTAGATTTTAACTTGTTGGGTTTAAATTCTTTTAATTAAAAGTTTTTGAAAGGATGGAAGACAAAATATCAGACATTCTTTTTGTCACCTATTATTGGGAGGGGAAGTTTTCTCTAAAATAACTGTGGCTTGGAAAGTAATTAACAGAAGAAAATAAATAACAAATAACAAATCAACTTTATTGCTCAACAACTGTAGCTGGTACAATGTATGGCAAAGAAACAACAATGGTACATACATCAACTAATGCTAAGATATAATTCTAACTAGCTAGTCCATAATGATACTAAAGCTAATCTATTGTGTTTTCTTAGGAAGAGTATTATTACATTCTGTAATTCAGGGGATATATCAGCTATTTACAATCTGGTGTCGCTTTTGTAGTGATTCGAATATGAATTTTCCAACGTACACTGATATCTGAGTAGGACATGAAAGGAGAGTATTAAAGATATCTGATTTTGAGTGAGGTAGCGTAACATTAGTTTTGGAAGCTATGGATTGCATCAATATTTGTCTGTTTTCTTCATATGTTGGACATGACATCATAAAGTGGAATTCGTCTTCAATACCCTCCTTGCATGTCGGACACAATCTCTGATCGGCTGGTGTGTTATAATGACGGAAAATGAACAATCTTTAGAGGTAATTATCACCTGAGTCCCAAACTTAGCATCTCATTACTACTAAGTAGTTCATTAGGAAAGGTGTGAGAAAACAACAGTCTGGTATGTATAGACAACTCCTCCCTCAGCTATGTTTGTTTTACCTGTCAGTGGTGTTGTTGGGTTAAGTTTGAATCTACTACTGAATGTTTCTTTTTCACAGGTTGACTTTAGGCCACACCAATTTAATTTGTTTTTTTCTCGGATTTGGCCTGTCCATTTTTTTCAGATTTGCGAAGAAAAAAAAATTGTTCTAAATCAACTGCAAAATGCTTGAGATGAAAGACATGTTTTGGCCCCAACAGTTGAAGACAGTCCTTTTCTGTCTGGTTGTTAAAAGTTTTTCAATGTAACAATGCAATTTTGTTTTATTAAAAGTTCAAAATCTATTGTTTTGATTATAAACCAGCCTGGTATGTTCACTTCATGGCTCATATTGTAACATTTTCGGCTATCATGGGGTGCCTTGGCTTGCTTTTTTTTTCACCCTGTGGCTTCATATTTTTTCTGAAAAAATCTGAGAAACAACAAATTAAATTGGTGTGGCCTTAAATTTCTGTCCACAATATAAACACATCTCCTGAACAGGCAACATGCTCAATATTTGAGATTTTTCAGTATTTATACTTGACATGTCATTTTGCTTTTTGCCAGCAATTCCACTTTTTGTAATGTTTACCACAATGTTGCTCTACATGACTGCATTGTAAACTTTCCATATACCATTTTCTGTACTTTTGGAAAAGAAGATACATGTACTAGATTGAGGTTTTCCTATCTTTGTAATAGTATTACAGATAGTAGCCCATGTCTTTGAACATAATTCTATAAGTAGATCAATTCCTGACCATAAGCTGGGTTCAAAACAATCCTGGAAATCTGATTACCTGAAGCCGTGTAGTTCAAATGCTCTCCTGGCAGATTTGTTTGGGGCCAGGTTCTGCAGAAAATTGCAATTAGGCCACACCAATTTAATTTCTTGGTTAACATATTTTTGTAGAAAAATAATGGAGCGGGCGGGCGAAAAAAAAATAAAAATAAAAACAGGCCTAGGCATCCTATTATGGCCCAAAATGGTACGATAGGAGCCATGAAGTCAACACACCAGGCAGGTTCAAAATTTAAACAATGAATTTTGAACTTTTAATGATACCATTGCATTGAAAGATGGAATGACTGTAACAACTAGGAAGAAAAGGACTGTTTTCAACTGTTCAGGGCAAAATATGAGCATTTTGCAGTTGATTCTGAATTTTTATTTTTATTTTCAAATCAGAAAAAAATGAAGCGGGCGAATCCGTTAACCAAGAAATTAAGATGGTGTGGCCTTACATGACCAAAGATATGTTTGACAAGACTTGTCACAGAACAAGCTAAAAACCAAGATATCCTCTTGTACATCATAAACCCAATGAATTAATTTAGCTCAATTGCTACTATCTCTTTCCAATCAGTTTTGCAAGACTAACAAAAAACTTAGTAAATTCCGAGTGACCATGTACTACATGTAGTGCCCCCAGCATTTCCAAGAAATCATCCGACAGGTCAAGACACTCAGACAGTCCTGGATGTCCTCCATCGAATATTCATAGCATCAATCATGAATGTGATTTGGACACAAAGGGGGAAGGCGGGGCAATAAGAAGTTATACATAAGTCCTTCCTGTATTGTCTGTAATTAGCATTTATTCATGAACAGGGGCATTTTTACTAAGAGGTGTCTCCCAATTCTTTGTCTTCGTTTCTTAAGTCTTCCAGAAAATCCTGACAGAAGTATTCGTATTGTTTACAAAATATCTTTAGTTAGGCAGTTTCTTTCATTGCTTTTCTTCATTCTTTCTTTGAGAGCGGAAAGTAGACAATATTTTTCCAATTGTGCCACCCCTATTGTATTGGACTGTTCCACTCATTGTGCTTGAGTGCCCAGTGTGTATTGGGTGATCAGGAGACCATCAGGATTGATGTGTGTTGCTATGGTTTCACTGTCCCTACACCGTCCACTCCTACAGCAGCGCATGTTTGTGTGCTGTCATCGTGATCAGACACAGCCGTGTTTCTGCTGAAGTGGAGTTTGAAGACTGTTCCAGTTAGTTCTATATACGTCTGGATAATTATCAAGCTTGTTTTGCTGCTTTGAGTTGTCTTAGAACTTGAGCAGTTATGAAAGGGGAGCTGCCAGCTGTAGGCAAAGTAAGTAATCATCTGTTCTAGTTCTACTCAGACCAAGTAAACATGATCGGGACAGAGAGATGTCATAGTTAGCCATTGAGTTTTTAGCTGATGTGTTTAGTGTGGATGCTTTCAGGTTAGAAAACTTCAATTTGTTTTTTTAGTGTCTGGAGAGTTGGCTTGGTTAAGCAATGATTACATTTGTCTTATCATTTTGAGAATCATAAAAGAGGGCCATGCTGTGGTATCTACTGTACTTTGTACGGACCCTTACTAGCAAATTGAGTCTGCTTTTTTATTAGAATACTGTACATTGTCATTGAGAGAAATTAATAATTCAGTCATTTTGATCATGATGGTATGATACAGAAACCCAGGGCTATGACAATCTTACTTTCCAAAAACTCAATGAATTTGTGGGTAAGAATATAACTCCTCAAATGTACATGCAGTATAATAAAATGGGAATCTTTTAGTGTTATAGAGAACTTTATTGACACAAGAAAAGTACAGCAACTTTTGTAAGGTTTAAAACTACAAATAGATGTATACAGACAAATATATTGGGTACAACGAAATTAACCTATGTACAAGACAATAGATGAGTGAACTTATACTACTTGTTCTAAGGGCTGAACATTCTTTGATATATTTACCTATTTGTACACAGTAAGGGTTAGTATCTTCTAGGATGAAATTAAATTTATCTATAGCAAGAAATGTAAAACTTCTATGCGTTGCCTTTTGCGGTTATCGTTATATAGTGGACAATCCTAAATAAAATGATATTTGTCTTCAATATCATAGGGACAGAATGAACAAAACCTCTGGTCGTGGGGAATTTTTTAATTAAGTTAAATTATGTACCGGGCAAATCCCTATGTCAGGGTATCCCACATTTTGTACTGGCTTTGATGTACATAACAGCGGCCACCATACTTCATTATCTGTTGTCAGAGATAGGGGAAATGTGTTACTCTCTTGACAATTTTGTTCTATCCTAAGCTAAGATAATTTAGAATAGCTTGAATATGCATGGAATCTTTTAATAGTTTTCAGCGTACTGAATATATTTGAAAGAAAAACTCACATGGTATACAAATTTTACAGCTTCAGCTCAGCCGCTACAGGGTTTTAATTCTTAAAAATCTTTTTCAGAAAATGAAGAGTCAGCCTAATTACTAAAAGCTGTGTTAAGTACGGCACCACAAGTGTGTTGATATGAAGTTAATTCTTACTGACTGTTATCTTGTGTTTTTCTCAGGGCTCACACCACCCAACCCACAGGCTTCATGGCAATTCTCAACACAGTGCCAAGAACTCCTTCCACAACGTAAGTGTCTCCATTGTCAAGTGTTGCAACTTTTTAAATGTGTCAAACTTCCAATAATTATATTTGACGGACATGAAACATATTTTATTGAGTACTACATAGTAGTACTGAAAGTTTCAGATATTGGATGCAATTATGTGTTTACCTGGGGGACTAATGTATAACTATAAGAGCATTATATTGGAGTCTATGATAATCACACCCACCACTTTCTTTCTTTCTTTCTTTCTTTCTTTTCTTTCTTTCTTTCTTTCTTTCTTTCTTTCTTTCTTTCTTTCTTTCTTTCTTTCTTTCTTTCTTTCCTTCTTTCCTTCTTATCTTCTTATCTTCTTCCCTTCCTTCCTTCCTTCCTTCCTTCTTTCTTCCTTTTTCTCTCTCTTTTCCTCTCTGTCTCTCACTCTCTGTCTCTCACTCTCTCTCTCTCACCCCCCCCTCTCTCTCTTTAACCAGATATTGGAATATAACATTGTGTGTACATGTAGAATGGTCAATTATCAAAATGCAAAATCGGATGTAGCTTGTGTGACACAAACCAAAAAAGACTTCTGTGACACAAAGAGATTTTGTCTCCTTACAGAAGTTTGTGTCAGGAGTGACCCACCTGCCTCAGATCCACCTGGACCACCAGAACACAGCGGGCTCCAAACACGGGACCGGCGCCACCGCAGACAACATCCTGCCTCAGCTGGGCAAGACTGGCTTCCAGAATGGAGAGATCCCCAGAATATCCCGGCAGGCCACCATGGTGTCCAAGGACGCCGACAGAAGGCGGATCCTCAGCTCACAGAGAAGTAAATCACCCTTAACACCAGGAGGTATGAGTCAGCTTTTTCCTACTGTACCAGTAGAAGGAATAGGAACTTCCAATACATGGACTTACAAAATTTGAGACAGATCCAGGAATACTAACTACAGTCAAAGCTGCCCAAGAAAACTAGCCTCTACCAGGCTTCAAAAGCAACTGGAAAGAGTAGAGATTGGCCAGAGGAGTTGGTCTGCTACGGGGTACATTTACTGCCATTTACTGATTGATGTAACAACAAGCTTCAGGAGTGGACAAATGTGCTCCTTTAGCAGACCAACTACTCTGGCGTTTTATCTGCCTATTTGGCCAATTTCTACTCTTTCCAGCTGCTCCTGAAGCCTGGTAGAGGCTACAGGAATGCTAGGCTGGGAACCAAGGTGGTCTTCTTGGATAGGTGACCCTTTTGGGCAGCTCACCTAAATTGCACCAGTGGATAAGTCATAGTTATGGCAGGTAGATGTTGGCTTGAAGAGGTGGCCACTTAGGCAGCAATAGAAAGCTAGCCTCTTCAAACTTAGGCAGGTTTGACTGTAGAACCTAAAATTTAAATGCCATGAAACATGTGAGCATGTAGCATTCACTACTTTTCCTGACAAGTCACTGAAGGAAGGTAGTGGATGCTAACTGGAAACATTGGTCAGTTTCCAAATTCTATCCAGTTGCTTGAGCAGCGTTCCAGCCATTTGCCCGTTTTCCCATCATTTGACGGAATTTTGCCGCTGATGACGGCCAAAAATTTTGCCGTCAATGCCAGACGCCAATTGCCTTCGGCGCTCAATATTTGACATGACGGGGAAAAAATTGGGGCTGACGAGAGGCCTGTGCTTGAGTAATTATTTCCTCGTGTACCTAATAACCTGGATGTCTAATCTTCATCAATCAGCTTCTGAATCAAATTTACATTACGTTTATGGGAAATACCTTGAATTTCAGACTCTGATATTCTTAAAAATGAAAACTGTGTTTGAGGATTATGTTTATTATTCTGTAATTGTGTCTGAATACTTGGTTGTCAAGTGAAGGATAACCTGGCATGTATGAAAACACGGTGTCATAATTTTACCTTGAGAATGTTTTAATTCTAATTGAGTGTGAGACATTTTGTGATGGTTGTACACTCAGCCATACAGGGTTATGTTCCTAACAAAAGAAGATAATCACACACTGCAATAACCCAGTTATCTATAAATTTGATTGACGCTTCTTCAAAAGGTGCTTTGTGGAAGATTAGTTCCCAGGCAACTGACGTCACCACCTGTCAAAACCTGAATGACAGAGCAATGGTGATTGTGCTTTCTCACGTAGAATAAAATGTAGCTAGTGAAATGAAATAAAGGGCTTAACCAAGGCAGCTGTCTTTTCGATTCTTCAATGTCAGTCACGAATACATGGTCATAATATCTAAAGGAAAAAAGATGTGTTCTGAATTCGTCAATGGCTAACTATAGTGTTGCAGCAAATGTATTTCTAAATAGTACACAACTACCTCAGAATCTTTTGGATCAAGTTTGTAACATTGAAACACTAACCCTAAGTACATCATATGTCTTTTGTAACAATAACAGTGTCATGATTGTAATGATTGCTACAATCACAAAGAATCATCTTGTAAAAATAAGAGAGAAGAATGCTTTAACTGACTCAACCGATGCCCAATACACACTAACACAGCTCTTAGTTGAAGTCCAAGACTTAATTGTAAATGTAAATTTTCAAATGCAAGTTGTTAATCTGTTCAACTTGATTAAAATAAGACTTTTCCACTTTTTTTATCTACATGTAACTCCCTTTCTTTTTCTCATTAACTCCTCCAGAGGCCCTGAAATTCTACAAGGGGAAACTGACAGGATTTGAACAGTCAGAAATCCTGGACTACAGCGAGGTGTGGTTTGTCGGAGCGGAGGCTCGGAAAATAGAAGGCGTCCAGGGCTCTCCTCAAAACAACGGCTACGATGACGAAAATGGATCCTACCTCAAAGTGAGACCAACTTCCTCTGTTTTCTTTCAAGGATTTCATGAGTTACAATTGCAACTCGAGTTACAACTTGCCTCTTTTGTTTTTCTTATGAAGACTTTAGATGTTACTGCAGGGCTTGAAATTCATTTTTGACAATAGGTGCACTGGTGCACCCAACCTAAAAAATTAGGTGCACAAAATTATTTTTGGGTGCACCATATAAAACAAAATTCTAATTACAGATCTTACTGATCCTCTTCTGAGCTTGACTTAATCTTAAACAAGTACTTCAACAAAATTAATCAAATTATTTTCTGACACTTAGATGCCAACAATATCCTGCATACTATTATATGTAGTTGATATGTACAAATTAAAATACCTACAAAAATATTTGGGTGCACCAGTGCACCCACAGAAAAAAATTAGGTGCACAGCTCCAATTTTGGGTGCACTAAGGTGCACATGCACCCAGTATTTCCAGCCCTGTACTGTGTTACTGTTTGATGGGAACATAGTAGACAAAACAAGAGTTAGCTTGCAAATCCACGTGTTGATTACCAGGTGTTCAAACAGTCAAGTCTACCTGCTAGCGAAATACGAAAAATTTTGGTAAGGCTGCATTACGATTTTTTCACCAAAATCTTTATGTGATTCACTTCCACTTTTCAACATATCTGGCTGTGCAATTCTCTCTTTCCTGGCATTTGAATCATGTGACTGAATGGTTGGGTGCTAAAACAGCCCACACAAGGCACACTCAGTTTGTGGTACCACCACAAAACACCAGAGAATGTAAACAAACAGAGCTTTTAAACAGACTCGTCATATATATATATCTCAGTCTATATAATTATATAATTATCATATAAACTAAAGGCATCATATTTTGGCACCCCTCTTCTTGAATGGCATTTATTTGGAGCCAGTTTGATTCAACTTAGTATAATACTTTAAATCCTTTTTCTATCGTCCTAATGTTACATATTAATTAATGTAGCTTTCAGATATGGCAGTTTGGCAAGAACAGTAAAAGCTACTGAATATACCGTAGCATGGTTGGAGACAAGGCATACTAATAGTATGAAAAGATTTTGTTGGTCATTTTGTTTCTCAACATGATAATGAGATATTATACCTTCATTGTGGTGACCTGTTAAGTGTCCTTCATAGCCATTATAACAACTGACAGAGATAACTGTTGTAGGTAGAAAATCTGCTCCAAAAGTAAGTTATTATCTGATCCAGCTTTTGGTAATAGAGGCTATATTGGAAACTACATGTAACTCTAACTGTTACTATATATTATTTGAAATCTACTGAGGAAATTTGTTCCAAGTGATGACCTTGATTGTACATAATTCTCAAGTCAGACTGGTCTCAACCGCACAACCTTTTCTTTCATATTCAAATTGAATCATTCTCTCAAGCTGCCCTGGAACTGAGGTTTGTCTGAAATTTGATACCAAGTCATGTGTGACCAGCTTTGAACAGTTACCAACTTGTAATCCAAACTAACTCCAGCAGAAAATGAGCATCCTGACTTCAAAATTCCTTTCTTTCTGCCATGGTGTACCCATGTGGTGTGTGTTGCCATTACTTTGTTGCTAGCATACTTACCATTCAGGTCCAGATTGTATCATACAAACATACATGGAAGGTATGAAGTTCCTTGCAGTTTAAACCTTCCATCAGTAGGTTGCCCCTGGTTTTCTATTTCATGCACAACTGATGTTGCCTAGGCAAGATTATCCTAATGTTGAAGAGAATTAGTTCGGCAAACTTTACCGGAAACCCTTTGAAGCTGCAATGAATGGAACAATATCACAGATAGGCGATCTCAAATGATGCATACTGATAACAGTAAACTCCAGATGTTGCTACAGGTTTTTTTAAAAGAACAATGTTGATAACAATCAGCAAATGAATTAACATCAATGTCCATAATATCACCAGGGTCCATAATATCGAAAAAGTGTGCTTAAAGATATTTTTACTGCAAAATACGTTTGATATGCACTCCTGCACACCTCAAATGTACATACCTAGGGTATGTTGCAGTAAAAATATCTTTAAGCACACTTTTTCTCAAGGTGGCGATATTATGGACCCTGGTAATATTATGGACATGGAAGTTAAGTTTTCCTTTTAACATTGATAAGTTTTCCCTAATCTTTTAGAAAATAATTTCATACTTAGTCTATTAGTTTCTAATGGTAATATTTGCATTGGTTTGTTGAATCATGGAGGTAGTGTAGATTTTCTTCCTCCATGGTTGAATAAATTATTATATTTTACATTGTATTAATTTGTAAAGACTGAATCATTGATGTAAACTGTTGACCTTGTAATGTGTTGTTTATTTCCAGGTTATACATGACCATCTGGCGTATAGGTACGAGGTACTGGAGGTTATTGGGAAGGGGTCATTTGGGCAGGTGGTAAAGGCTATAGACCACAAGACAGGGGAACACATCGCAGTCAAGATCATCAGGAACAAAAAAAGGTGAGAACAACTTCTTAAAGGCATCCAGTGCAATTGCAGGGCGGGAAAACAAAAATATACTTTGAATTAGGAAATCTGACACTCACAATTAGTGCCATTTCTTACCACATTTTTGTCACCATTAATTATACATGTAATACCATGTGAATGTTTGAAATAGCCCCAAAACAAGCTTTATATACATAATTAATTAGTAGTCCCTTTATTTTGTGGTACCACCAATAAATACGGTAGCTAGAATTACTGCAAGTCCCATATATTGTGAAAAAAATAAATGCTCCAGCAAAAGTCTTTATTTTGTGGTACCACCAATAAATACAGTACCCAGAAGCAGCCTACAGTACAAAACAAGCAACCATTTTCTGTCAGCAACATCACATGTTTGCCTCATAGATACATGTGTTAGCCTGGTGTCCAGCCTTGTTAGCTTTGGTTGGACATCGGACTATAGATGTGTATCCTTCCACAAATATATATATAATAATAACCTTTATTGTACATTCATGCCCTATCGGGCTAAGTACAGGTGAACAGATGAAAAAGTAAATATACATGTTTGTAGTACAAACAGCTCTAAATCTACTCTAATACAGAAGTTCCGCTTCTTCTCGTTTCTTTGTGATGTTAAAAATATAATCTGAAATGGGTTTGTATAATACAGGATGATCAAAGCACATAAGAAAGATAAATTTTTCAATATTAGGCAAGTATTGGAAGTATGGAAACGTACTTGTAATATATCTAAAAAGATCATTTCTTTCATTACTATATACTATCAATCAATAACAAAGTGGACTTCATTTTCTACTTTGTTTGAGCTACAAAATTGGCAAATCCTTTGCTCCAGAGGTGTGCGGTTGTGCCTTTCTGTTTTGTTATATCATCATTATAGCAACTAATGAAATGTTTCAGATTTCACCACCAGGCCTTGGTGGAGGTGAAGATTTTGGATGCTCTGCGGAGAAAGGACAGAGACGGGACCATGAACGTCATCCACATGGTGGAGTACTTCTACTTCAGGAACCATTTGTGCATCACTTTTGAGTTGTTAGGGTGAGTTTTCTTTGTATACACCCATTCATTATTCCATCATTCCATACATTCATCCATCCACTCATCCATCCTTCCATCACTTCACCCATCAATTCACCCAATCATCTGTCTATCCACCCATTCATTCATTTATTCATTCATTCTCTTGCCCATCACCAAAAGTCTCATGCATTACCCACTGATGATGATGATGGATCATTAGCGCCACCTGTCTTACTCTAGAATTACTGCAAGTCCCATATATTGTGAAAAAATAAATGCTCCAGCAAAATTCTTCAGGTTGCAACGTTGTCACTACAATACTGTTACCGGTAACCCAAAAAGTTCAAATCCGGAGTCTAGCTTGCGGAATCCATAACCAGTGGCTTTGCTATGTCAGTGTTTTGGTTGTGAATTAGACCATGTTGATTTGACTAATGGATGACATCCTCTGGGAACCCCAAAACTGATGCAAGTGTGCAAATAAAAAAAGTTTGACAAAAAAAAGTTTCCTTCAAATGACTGAACACTCGGAGTATGGTAGAGCAAATACAGTTAATAGACTCTTCATTGATTTTCATTTCTTCACATTTTCTTCTTTTTCTTTGGAATTAATTTTGGCATTCTAGTAACATTTTTCAATATTTCTTTGCAATTAACTGCATATAACTGTTCATTTTGCAGTATGTTTAAAACTTTTTTTTGAAAACAGATGAAAATTCATCAATCAAATCAACCTTGCCTAACGTTGACACCTAACTGTTTTAATTTTATATTTTATTATTTATCTTATTCTATTTATTTATTTATGAAATGCATGCTGCTACTGTAGGTTGTAAGATAAGTGTCTAGAGCTGTGTACCAGTACGCAGTACCGATACTGTACCGGAAAAATTGATTAGGTACAGGTCCAAAATACCTAATCCCTCAGTACCGGTACTGTACCTAAACAATTTCACACTAATTTTATGCCTATTTGTGACCTCAAATGTTTAAATAGCTGGTTAACAATGGGTGCCTGTGTAAGGACAGTGTGTTCATGAAAACAAAAACATCTTAGTTTTGCCTATATTTTATCTGAGCATTCGCCATAAACAAAGAATAAACCTTAACTATCAAGTTTATTTATGTTTTTTTTGTTATTGAAGGAGTTCAGAAGAGCATATAAATTGGTCGAATTGTTCAGGTACAGGTTCAGGTCCGGACCTGTACCTAAACCTGTGTACCTGTACCTGTACCTGTACCTAAAATTTGTTTAGGTACACAGCTCTATAAGTGTCTGATGTTGCTTGACTTGTTTTCCCTCAGAATGAACCTGTATGAGCTGATAAAGAAGAATAACTTCCAGGGCTTCAGTCTGGCACTGATCCGGCGCTTTGCTCATGCCCTGCTGCAGTGTATGAAGGTTCTGTACAAGGAGAGGATCATTCACTGTGACTTAAAACCTGTAAGGAACACATGTTGTTGCTTTGTTTAGGCCACACCGACTTATTTTTATGGATGACATCCTCTAAAGACCCCCAAACTAGTGCGCACGGGCAAATAAAAAAATCCGGCCAAAAATAAAAATGCTACTAAACCACAGGAATACAAAGCTGGTATTGTGAATTTCCAGCAGTACATAGCGACGTATACGACAAGCCGGCATATGGTGGCTTTTTGTGGAATCGGCACTGTACATACTGAGTTCTTGAGTTGTGGAGCTTTGGTGCCATCCTCCAGGGTTACCACCTGCTCCGTATTGTCACTAACTACAATGGACTACCCAGGCGAGAGCCTCAGAGGCCTTTTTTTTTTGAGAACAGACGAAAATCAATGTGCGCGTGAATGTCATTCATAGAATTAAGTCGGTGTGGCCTTACTTGTGGATAGATACTAGTGGGTGTTGGAATATTGTCTGGTAAAGATTAACTTTTTTAAGAAATGTAATCATCACTATCTATTTTGCTCTTAGTTTCACTCAATTGTATTTTTCTTAAATTTTGCTCTTGACTCAATTTGTTCTTTCTTTTTTTTGCAGGAAAATATCCTGTTAAGATCAAAGGGTCAAAGTGCAATCAAGGTTATAGACTTTGGATCAAGCTGTTATGAATTTCAAAGAGGTAGGTGAACGGATTTCATAATGTATCATTGTTAACTTTTTTCTATTATTAAAAGTATTTTCCTTTATGAGCAATTTGACGTTGATTACAACTTACTCAGACTGTCGCTTTTTTAAATAAGTCAGTGATTAATACAGTCGTATTATCAGGCTTCTAATACACATTTTGCCTAACAATTGTGAAGTACATGTATAGTTTATCAGTATCTCAGACAGTTATTTTGTTTACCGAAGGAAAACATATAGTTTTAAAATTTGCTCAGTTTCTTCCTCTTCTTCTTCTCCAAACAGTAACCTCTGACCTGACCAATGACATGATTTGTTGACGTCTGTCACCATGGTGACTGGTGTTGGGTTACATAATGTTGCAATTTCATGGTCTGCTCTGCTCCTATCACCATATACTACGTAGTACATATATGTGAATGTGTTTGAGTAAGAATTAACAGAGCAGACCATGTCTGAAGGTAAACATGATTATACATTTGCTTTGCAAATGTTAAGTTTTTCTCTAAGTTTTAATGATTCCATGTCTAACTGACTTGTATTTGCTGTTGTTACCCTCCAGTTTACACCTACATCCAGAGCAGATTTTACCGCTCCCCTGAGGTCATCCTGGGAATCCCCTACAGCATGGCCATCGACATGTGGAGCTTCGGCTGTATCCTGGCAGAACTGTACACAGGTAACACTTCTCCTGCTCTTCTTCTTCTCTGTTCTCTTCTTCATCTCTTCTTTTCATCTGCATCCTGGCAGAACTCTACACAGGTAACTCTTCTCCTTCTCTTCTTCTTCTCTGTTCTCTTCTTCATCTCTTCTTTTCATCTGCATCCTGGCAGAACTCTACACAGGTAACTCTTCTCCTTCTCTTCTTCTTCTCTGTTCTCTTCTTCATCTCTTCTTTTCATCTGCATCCTGGCAGAACTGTACACAGGTAACTCTTCTCCTGCTCTTCTTCTCTTTTCTCTCCTTCATCTCTTTTTTTCATCTGCATCCTGGCAGAACTGTACACAGGTAACTCTTCTCCTGCTCTTCTTCTTCTCTTTTCTCTTCTTCATCTCTTCTCTCATCTGCACCTCTCTTCTCTTTTTCATCTCTTCTCTTTTCTCTTCTTCATCTCTTCTTTTCATCTGCACCTCTCCTCTTTTTCATCTCTTCTCTTCTCTTCATCTCTTCCTTTCATCTGCACCTCTCTTATCTTTTTCATCTCTTCTCTTTTCTCTTCTTCATCTCTTCTTTTCTTCATGTCTTCTTCATCTCTTCAAAATAAAACATAACTATTGGACAGACATGCATCTACCTTCTTATTGGTTCAACCACTAATTACCATACTCTCATTGGTTGAATTGCTAATTGTGATGGACAGTTAGGATCAGTCAATCTCCCAACAGATGAAGGTACATTTTGTACTAACTTGAAGGTGATGTTAACCCTCTCCCTGCTACCTAACCCCATAACCAGTAGTCAATAGAATATCAAGTGGCTACTTCAGTGTGCTGAAGGTTTAAGTTTACAGGTGTGCTAGTGGAAAGGAGAATGACCCGTGTTGTTTATTTGTTTGTTTGTTGCTAGGATACCCGCTGTTCCCAGGAGAAAATGAAGTAGAACAGCTGGCCTGTATCATGGAGGTTCTGGGCCTGCCTCCCATGAGACTCATCGATGACGCTCAGAGGAGAAGACTTTTCTTTGGTTTGTTTTTTTCTGTGTGTATTCAGTTTGTAGATGAAAATGGCAATAATATCAAAATATTGACAACAGTTAGAGACTACTTGCATCTAACAGTATTAAACCTTTATAATGATAGTAACACAGGAAGCCAAAGCAGTCGAATGAAGTGCACTATTTGTAGTTTAGAATTCAAAGTTATCCTTTTGTTCCAACACAATTAGCACACTCTAGACTGTACTTCTGATGCATGATTCCAGTTACAGGCAAAATTTAAACATTGTTGGAATATGAATGATATAATTTACGTAACCCAAACTCAATGGAATGGACTTGGTAACACTTTAGTATGTGTAAAGGCGTATAAATCCACAGGAGTGTGGGTGATGAGAACTTGTGTTCAGGGATTGTCTGTTAATTACCTGATTTCATCTAGACTTTCTATAGAACATGTTGTTTGTTTGTCAGACTCGCGAGGCCAGCCCCGGTGTGTGACCAACAGTAAAGGGAAGAAGAGAAGACCCAACAGTAAGGACCTGTCTCAGGCCATCCGGACCAGTGATCCCCTCTTTGTGGACTTCATCAGGAGATGCCTGGAGTGAGTTGTTCTTCGGGCTTATTGAAATAAGATACATCAATATAATAGTGTCACTATTTTTTTTCAGTGGTTGTAATACAAAAGACATTTTGGCCCACAATTTATTGCCTTCGTTAGAAGGGTATTTTTTGGTTTGGGCTTGCAGCTGTGTCTGTATGCCAACATCATAAATCAAAAGGTTTAAAATTGTCCACCTGGCTTTTTGCAATAGTACTGCAGCAGACTTTTTATGCATTTGTTGATGATAAGCATAACTGGAGAAGCTGTGTTGGCTCAGAAGGATGAGCTAGGCATGATTTTGCCTTGGATGTTCCTTAGGTGGGATCCAAACCTTAGATGGACCCCGGAGGAAGCCATGAAGCACGAGTGGATCACCGACGGCAAACTGCACAAGACCCGCGGCCAGGTCCAGACTCGCAAGGTCGTCCACTCTAAAGGTCACCCCAGCCACGGTCTCAGCAGCAAGAGAAGCACCGCAGAGTCCAGCGACCATCCACCCAAACATGGTCAGTTGGCAGGCAGTTTGTAAACTGTAGATTCCTTTTCTTTCGAGGTGGTTTTAGGAAAAAAAGGAGATTCTCACAGAATTGTTTCACTGTTGAAACACATCACATGTGTATAGATGTATATTTAATTTACTAAATATTTAGCATTTGGGAACACATCTAAAGCAGCAACACCTGTGCTCACAATATTAATGTGAACCAGTCAGATTTGCCCTGAGGAAGGTGACAGACAGTCCGAAACATCAGCTGAATATAAAATCTGGTCTTGGTTGTGTAAAAAGAGTTTCTTAAGTCAATTTTGTAGTATAATCACAGGTACTGTTACAAAAAACAGTAGTAATACATTAAAAAAGCATATTTGCTGTGTCATAAATTTAGAGTGTCAAGGTCAGTGACTGTGTACAGTAAAAATGGAGAAATAAAACCGCCTGAAAAGTTTCAGTAACCAACATACATGTACAATTATACAATACATCAACTTTGGATTTCGGTTTCTTAATACAAAAATGGCTCTGGTGACACCACAGCAATAACTCACTAAAATATGTGAGTCAGTCTTGGTGAACTTTACTGATTTTAGCACATATTTATTTATCACATATTTAGTAATTTGAAATTAGAGTTAGCGCCCATCCTCTGGAAATAGAGAGAGGCCGGTATAGAAGGCTACCTGTATGTGAAAGAAAATAATGTAAATATTGTAGTGCAAAGGCTGTGGAAGATGAAATACATTTTATTTCAAACTGTTCATTCCATAACAACACTCGAAATGAATTGACTATTCAAACTTCTACAATTTATCCCAATTTCTATAAACTTACAGACCAAGAAATATAATTCTTCTTTTAACTTCCCAAAACCCACAAATTTTGGAAAAGGTGGGACATTACGTCTTCCATGGTTTACAGAAGAGAAGTCAAACCCTTCAGACATAGTTTTAGACATAGTTATAGTTCTAGAGAGCTACCTTTATCATGTAGACTTTAGTTATTTTATACTCTATTTCATTGTTCTTTTATGTTTTGTAATTTGCAATTCGCCTCCAGGCACGAATTTGCAATAAACTTTTCTACGTTATCCTCGTAAATAATCAGTTAGCAGCACTACTATAGAGAAATGTTTGCTTATGTTGTGCCACAACTAGTAGTCATTACTTATATGTTGAGGCAGTCAACTATAGATCCAAGATCCTTGAAAATTTTAAATTTAGTTTGTTTATTTTTTTCCACCAGACAAACTAAAGAGAGAAAAGACAGAAGTGTCCAAGCTCAAGGAGAAAGAAGGGCTGCCATTGGCTACAGAGGAAAGACTGCAACCAATAGGAGCTGTTGATCCAGCACCACCAGAAGTAGCAGTAGAAGAGAAAGGTTAATTGCAATGTATACATATATTTTTTATTTATAAGTGACAATAGCATTCCCATAGACCAGATGTTCATTTTCAAGTAAAAATACATACAATGTATCAGTATACTGAAAACCTTATCTTTCTCTCTGTTATGTATATTTTGAATGGCATAGCCACTTTATTTGTGCATTGTAGCAACAACATAGATGTAATGCATTGAGTTAGACAGGGCATTGCAATACCATGCAAATTGTACAAATATAAGTATCCTGACAAAGTTTTATCAGGCTCGTCAATTTAATCAGTTGATTCTTGAATTCACCTCCTTCATTTTTTTTTTTTTTTGGTTGATTTGCAAAAAAAAAAATTCTTTATTTTTTTTTTATCTTTTGGCTCCAACAGTTGAAGCAAGTCCTTGTCTTTTAAGTTCTTACAGTTTATCCATCTGTCAATGCAGTGTGTTAACTTCATGGCTCTATAGGATGCCTGTCGCTTCATATTTTTCTAAAAATCTGAAAACCAACAAATCAAATTGGTGTTGCCTGGGACAAACTTCAATAAAATGTACTAGATGTTTGCTTCCATAATCTACCTCTCTAAAACATGCAGAAAAAATGGTGACAAATAAATAAAAATAAATAAATGCAGTTGTTACAAATTTTCTGCTTTTCTTTACAGAAAAGAAACAAGCCCCAATCACAGTGGACAATTTCCCGGCAAAGACGGGGAACAAAGCGGTGAGCAATTCCAAGACAAACGAAGGTCCGTCCAAGGAGAACACGTTCTCCGAATCTGAGGTGACCAATACGGTGACATCATCTGAGACAATAGGGACAGAGGAGAGCACCAGTGCAGAACAGACAACGGAGAAATTCCTGCCTCCTCTTGTCTAACACCTTCTCTTATAAGTTGTAAATACAAACATGTTTTAAAGGATGTAAAAAGTTCTGAGCAGTTTCAGGGTTCCCTTAAAGATTGCATTCAAGCCAAATTGAATATTCAAATTGTAAACAAAAAGTACTTAAATGCACATTTCAATTATTAATAAGGAAAATTTGGTCTTGGACTAACTTAAACTCGTCCTTTGATTTTTAGTGCTCACAGGTCTTAGGTCACAGGTCTGCTTTCTATATTTCTATTTATTCTTTTTAGTTGGTTGCAAAGAAAACCTCGAAGGTTTTTATCAAAAACTGAATTACATCTTTAAGGGAATGTTTGTTGTTTACTTGACCGTGACAACCATTTTAAGATGCAATTTTGAAGAGAAAAAGTTGAGTTTTGTTGTTCTCACGTGCACAACTGCTGCTACATGTAAATGTATGTCCCACCGGTCTATGCAACAATCCTTCACATGTAGGACTCAAATTTTATCATTCAGTATTTTTGTGCTTATTTATAATCAGAAATGTTTGTGGCTGTACATATAAGAACAACACTGTACATCCAACACTGTTTTTCTTTGAAATTCTTTCTATTTTCAAGCATTTTCTTGCCAAACAAACTTGATCCATCCAAACCGTATATATCCGTCCTATGAAATGTTTTGTCATACTCAGATATGATTTTGTTCTGTCCTAAAACAATATAATAACAAGTTCAGTGTATCATGTCTACTAATAGTATATAATTCTTAATATCGTTGTATTTTGATGATTGTTTTGTCAGTCAGTGATAACATGTTGTCCAGTAACTGTTAAAAAATCTGTCAAATGCTGCTAAACGCAAATGCACAATGAATGACAAAAATCTTATAATGATGATTTTAAATATCCCAACTGTCCAAAGTAGGTCTTGCAATATACATATAATATTAGATATTCTACATTTTTCATGCAGTGGGTAAATTTAGATATTGTATTAAACAATATCTTTGTAAAGTTACCATATTAACTATAGTTTTCACATGCAAGGGGGGATGCTATGTAGTAGCAATATGTAATTGCAGACAGTTTTATGACCCTTTGTACTTATTATAATAATTGTATGTTTAATGCTTGTGTGTTTTGACTTTTACGATGTATATAATTGTATTACTGTTATATATAGAGAGTTAACAATTTGCACTATCATTTTCTTACTTGAATAGTGCACAAGTTTTTGCACAACTTGTTCTGTATTTGTGCAATAGGAGCAGAGTGACTGTTTTTTCCAGTTTTCATTCATTTTAAACGTACTAAAAATCTAGACTTAATGCTGAGAAATTGTTTTGAGCTTTGTAGTCAAGAGCAGACAAAAATACCAGGTATTGAAGAACTAGGCAATAACACGACACAATCTATATTATAGGTTATCCAATATATGTTAGTAATTGTTACATGATAAAGGCTAAATGCACAAAATTTTGTGACCAAACTTCAAAGATCATCTGTTCAATCTTGATGCCAAAGGACTATCTTTATTTATGACTCATTGCAAAGGCTTTTTTTCTCAAAAACACACTACCCTTATGATTTTTTGGTACGTATGGTAAAAGAGTTTGGTAAAAGTTTTATAACATTCTGTACCAAAAATTTCTCTATTGTATGAAGTTTGCAAATTGGCAAGATTCTGTCTTTAAGAGTTTTTATAATGCGCCATCCCAAAAATTGCTCTATTGTATGCATTTTTTTACTTTGCAAGAACTGGCAAGATTCCGTCCTATAAAGTTTCTATAACATTTGGTACCTAAAATGTTCTATTGCGTGCATTTAATGAATTGGCAAGATTCCGTCCTTGAATATTTTTATGATATTCTATACCTAAACTTGCTCTATTCTATATAATGCATTTTGTGAATTGGCAAGATTCCGTCCTTTGAAGTTTCTATAACATTCCATACCTAAAATGCTCCATTGTGACATGTGCATTTTATGAATTGGCAAGATTCCGTCCTTAAATGCTTTTATAATACTCCGTACCTAAAATTGCTGACTATTGTATGAATGTTGTGAATTGACAAGATTCCGTCCTTAAGAGTTTTTTGTAACAATCCATCCAATAGTTTATAATGTTTATGAACTCTGCTATGCCAACTCTAACCTTCCATTGAAAGAAAACTGAGAATAAAGGATCCTCCAAGTAACCATACCATTTTGCTGTCTTGCCAACTCAGCATACTCCTAACTACAAAATAATAGGTGGAGATTTGAAAATATGATTCTGTTTGTCAAATGATCCAACCATCAATTTACTGATTTATGTTAATATATATATTATTTTGGTTTTAAATTCCTAACAAGTATTGTAGAAAAACACTGGTTTTGAACAAATTGTTGTATCTGAAAGCTAGCAGAAAGACATTCTGTCATTGTCCATGACAAAATATTTGTGAATTTTTGCCTGATAAAGGTTGCCAGTATTTGTACCCAGGGTTGAAATGTTCATAATGTATAATTTTAGTTGAAAACGTGTTTTGATGGCAGTATTATGGGTTTTGCTGTTGACATAATAATTGAATGCTTTGGTATATGGCAAATGTATTTTAAAATGAGGGATTTTATACACCTTTCTGTATTTCAACAGTCCACCCTGTCTTTTTCAGAAGGAAAATAGCATGTAATCTGGAGTGTTTATAGAATCTGATATTTTCCATTCTAACTGCACAGATCAAGTTGTACATGTAACATGTACATTGTATGTACTGACTCGTGACTTAGCCTTACATTGCAGACACCCTCTTATGGTAAAATGCAATAAAATTTAGGTTTATTTGACATGTCAAATCTGAATTCGTGTGTTTTTTTTTCTCTTATTTCAATCATTTTTGAACTACCAGTGTTCAGAGATCTTCTGAGGCTCGTCAAGCCGTTTAGTGAATGTTTCAGAATAAAGAGATGCTTGTAACTAAAGACTAAAACGGTTCTTTCCTGATAAATTCGTGAGTAGTAGGGTGAGCCTCAATGTCAAGAACAAGAGCAACAAGAATTAGAAGACCTCATACCTACATGTAAATATTTAGAGCTGTTTTATTTTTCTTTGTTTTGGGATTTTTCTTGTTGATCATAAAAATGTGATCATGATTACATGTGGCTATTCTATATGTTTTTTTAACAAATTACATATATTTCATATGTCAAAGCCCTATCCATTGGCGTCCATGATCCGGATGAAGCCACACTGCGTTCAGACTGAAGTAGGATACTTTATGCTGAGGTCACATTTCCAAACCGGGGCCCAGGCGGGCAGTCTTATGGAACGAAAAGTATGATATAATACCCAACAAAGCACAGAAAATTTGAAAAATTTAATAACGGGAACTATTTGCGCATGTTAATGGAATAAATAGTTGATTTTTCGTTAATAGAAACAGCCAGGCCGGGCCCTGGTTTGGAAATGTGACCTCAGCATTAAAGACGGTTGGAAACAACCTCCGGAGCTGATTTGGGATCAAACCGGTTTCAATGTGCCTTGGAGCGGTCAGACGGAGCCACACGAATCCTTCAACTGATTCGGCTTCAATTCGCTTTCGCGAGCTGAACGTGAAAGAGTAACTTTTAATTTGTGACTTGATGACAAAGTAAAGAGCCAGAAAAGATCGTTTGATGCGATTAAATACAGCCTCATTGTCGTCGTTTTTAACGTTTTTAAAATGACGTTTAGAAAGTCATGATAAGAAAATTTCCCTCCAATTTTCCAAGAACCCTCCAATCGGAGTACATGTACTAGTAGATGCAAAATGGCACTGGCACATAAGTTTGAAAAATGCAACAAAACATTAAACTTTAGTGAAAACTTTATTATATCTGTATTGTGAATTCACTACAAATTTTGCTTTGGTAAAAATTTGTTGCGTTTGCAAATCAAACTGCACACAAACATTACGAGAAATCAAGCTAACTGCATCTCTACACAGGCATAAAGCGTATATTGTCATTGCTGTATGGCATATTTAGGACATGTTCTATTCCATGACCAAAGACACGTGGCAATATGATACCAAAAGTCCTACAGCCCAATTAACCTGTTTTAGCAAATTAACAACTTAACATATTTTTGCAATGTATTAAGTCAAACAGAATTGAAGATAGAACCTATGGATTTCTGATGTGTGTACGAGAAATTTCTTTTGTTCGAAGCAGTTCCCGCAGGCTATAAGATACCAGCTATGCCGTATTCATTCGACGGCTTCTGTCGCATCTTGGCCCGTAGTAATGTCTGTTTCTTCTGTCTGGTGTTCTGGTTCGTATATAACGTTAGTTGTGACGACATGGTGCGACTCTCCTTGTACGTAAATGTCAGTATCTGCGCGGTGAGGAGACGCGTCTGCACCACGGCAGGCCAGCGTTGTCTCATAGATGGTCTCGTCTTGGTCAACGGACCTGGTGGTGTTACATGTATGTAGTCTCTCCATTGCAGGGTACACGGAGACCGTCTCTAGATCTGTACAAGCGTTATAATCCGCACTATTAACAGTATTCGCCCTAACTGTTTCAGCTCTTGACAATTCAATGTTCGCTGATGTGGCAGCGTAGAAAGTTGTAGAGTCCTCGTTTTCACAATTTTCGTACCGTGGCGTCTGTTCAGAATTATCATGAATGTCGTCGTCGTTAATTTGAGAATAGTCGTGCCCTGTTGGAACGTACACGTCATCTTCGTCTATCTGGTTGTAGGTGTTGTCGTCTGTTGGACGTAGGTCGGACGTACCCCGTGTCTGTGGCGCTTGTTGTGTGTTACCAACTGTACATTGGGTTACTTTGTAGGCAACCTTGGATATTCCTAGCATTACCGCGGAAACGATCCAGGTTATTTTTTCTTCTCTTTTGATAGTAACTCAAGGCAATGAAACATGCTGCAATGAAAATACTCACAACTACAGAACCTACTATCGCTGGAAGTATTACATTTGCACCGCCATTTTGTATCATGTTCCTTTGTGTAAGAGAAAATGACGGTACCCCGAATGTTACCCAAACTCTGTCACTCAGTGATTCTGGTGTCAGGGTTACGTTGGGAGGATAGAGTGATGATGTATTTTCTGGTCTTTCCATTTTGTTCCTGGTGCGAGATGTGATTTTGTTTCTCTCATCCGTTGATATAGTGGAAACCGCTTGAAAACATTGCGATTCTTTTACTTCGGATGCGTTATAGAGAATGGACATCCGTTTTTGTTCGTGCCTGACGATAGGATAACATGCTGCTATGGGTATAGAAGTAGCTTTTCTCATACTATTTCCCACCACGCTAAAGTTTGCTTTGCTGGTGGTCGGTCCGGTTGTTTCGTCACTTGTTTCAACACCAGAGAGTCGCAATCTCGATCCGTTTATCAAACCCAGGTTTAAACCACCAGACTCTTTCCATGCCTGCCAACATTGGGTTAAAAACGACTCCTGCTTTTCTGTCTCCTCGTTCTGAACAATGATGACGAAGGAATGTGCAGTCGTTAAATGGCCCGACCGCATTTCTTCTGATAATGGATCACAATAATGCGCCCACTTGTTCATGTTTCTCATGACTCCCGACATGTTATACCAGTCAATGTCGAACCTGTCTGTAGTACTGTCATAGGTCACGTGTATAACCGTATCAAACACCCGAAACCGTATCCACTGCTTTGATTTTTCTTCAGCACAGTTTCTGAACAGAACGTCCCAGGCCGAATCATACTCAATATCTGAGCCGTCAGCGTGTTTTACGTTGGTCCCACTGAGCTCGACTTCTAAGTTTTCTGTGATCAGAAAAGCATTTTTGTGCAGACATACCACATTGTTGTCCCTTAGATCTAGGATTTCCAAATCTTTTAGATATTGAAACGCGTCAGATGGAATTGTTCTGATGTTGTTTCTACTGAGGAACAGATCTCGCAATCTTACAAGTCCAATAAACCATTCACTACGGACGTCTTGCAACATGTTACCCTGTAAGTAAAGTGTATCAAGATTGTCTAGATTTTCGAAACACCCGGGGTCTAAGCTGGCGATTCTATTGTAAGATATTGAAAGTCTCATGAGGCCGTATTTGTCGCGTGGTTTTGAACCGATGTACCAGTGTTTGGGAATGTGTCTTAACATGTTATAATCTATCTGTAACACCTGTAACTCAGAGAAGTCTTTAAATGTTGCATGGTCTAGTTCGGTTATGCCGGCATGTATAAGGGAAAGAGTTGTAAGTGAAGAGTTGTCGATCATTTCTAATTTTTGCGATGATAGTATTCCGTATTGTAGCCCTCTCAGCACAAGCGTCGCCATACCCGAAAAACATTTGCCTTCGTGGCTACCTGCCGTTTCTGTAGAGTAGTTGCGACCATTGTGACATTGTACACACACATGTAGCCCCCAGTCTGAGCCGCGGCTAGTGTGAAAAACACCAGCCCTTTCCATACCAGTGTCAGGCAAGCACGATTTCCACTCAGCTTTCCTTTCACATGTAGAAAAACAGTTCTGATCTGCTGAGACCAAAGCTACAATCACCAAAGCTACAATAATCAAAACCATACAGGTAAACTGAAATCTCGACTTCATTTTGGGAGCTATATTTTTCTTTAAATAATTTTGCAGGTTCTCTTCAACATTTAAAGTGTCTTAAAGTTTGTCATTGTTATTTTGAACCAGTTACTTCAATTTTTCAAAGCGTCTTGATACTTTTGTGCCCTTGTAAGCAGGTACAAGTACTGAGTGGTTTTGTACTCGTATTATGGTTCAAGTTCTCATTGGCTTCGGCAACACTATAACCTAAACGTCTTCAGAGAGCCACCAAACCCTGTGTCTCTGTTTAGTGAAACAGAACGATAACAGTTGACACCATGAAGGATGTTGTTTTGAGTGTCTGTCGCTGAGAGAATTACCTTCTGAAGCTGCGTTCTCCAGACCGGGAGCTGGATGTTTGGGCGGCGGGCCTCCCTGCCGAGTCGCCCGAGGGATCAGAGAGGAGGTTCCGGTGGCTGGAATGGTACGGTTCAGTCTGCAAAGTGAACAAAAGCGAACAGAAAAGTATCTTTCCAGATATCTTCTACGACCAAACTGTTTGATCTGCAAGTTCGAATTCTTCTTTTCTATATAACGGGAGTAGAACCTCTAACGGGGTATCTTACCTGCGAACAGCAGTGTGGACGGCGAAACTAATGAAGCCAGGCGCTGCCGGAGCTTGTTGTATCTTCTCTGCTCAGACTAATGAACAGGCCAGACTGATAACTTCCCTCAGAACATCCGGATTAACATACACACGCACACAGGATGGCCTGAGGAAAGCCGGCGGTGCTGGAAGCTACTGTATACGTAGTCAAACAAATCCATTTAACAATATAAAGTAATACACAGAAGGTAAGCAGGCATATGAGGACATCTATGAAGTAAATCTCTACACAAAAACTAGAGTAATGTTGACACTGCCTGTATATGTATATCAACTAACTCACAAACACCCTGGGTTTTGAAATAAATTTCCAACATTCGATTGTCTGCCATTGAAACATACAGCACGTCCCCTCAAGGCCTGCCGGATACGATAGCTTCTTGCTTGGGTTGAGAACAGATTTTCATTTTCTTATTGACTTTGTCGTTTCCAAATGTTTATGTTGACGCTTTTTCTTCAAGAGATCAAAGTATCTAACAAATAAAATAAGGACTATGAAACACATTTATGTTTGCAAGCTCCAGACCAATGTCACACGTGCGTTCCATGATCCACTGAGTATCATTATCCGGTTGAGCGCTACTATGATCGAGGGCAGAGGAAGACAGGGAGTGCCCTTAAGGTTTAACGGATATAACACGTGTATTAATATACTCCTTTCATGTCCTACTCAGATATGAGTGTACGTTGGAAAATTCATTTATGAATCACTACTACAAAAGCGACACAATATTGTAAATAGCTGATATATCCCCTGAATTACAGAATGTAATACTAGTAATACTCTTACTAAGAATATGAGGACAGTGGCTGCCTCCCACTCGAGGAGAGACCAGCGGTAGAGACACTAGATCTAGCCACAAACTGAACACTGTCACTGCCAGAACTGAACGATTTAAAAACAGTGCAATACCACATATCGTGCGATTACTGAATGAGAACTGAGATTGATACTTATATATTTTACTGTTCAAAGACTCTTTTATCCTGCCTGTAATTTGTGTGCAATTCTGATATTTTAAATGAACGATCTTTTAACGTATTTTATATTAATAGTTAATGACGTACATTGATTTTAATGTGTGCTAACTTTTTATTAATCAATCAATTATGTAATTGTCAGAGCAATTCAGGTCCCAATTACATGGAGCCTGCCATTCTGTACAAATGCATGACGAATAAACCATTATTATCATCATTATTAATAATAAGAAAACACAATAGATTAGCTTTTTAGTATCATTATTGACTAGCTCGTTAGAATCATATTTTAGTATTAGTTTGTGTATGTACCATTGTTGTTTCTTTGCCATACATTGTACCAGCTACAGTTGTTGAGCAATAAAGTTGATTTGATTTGAATTTGTATATCAGCTATTCTCTAGATAGACTGCTGTGCAGTATTCTACATGGAGTCATTACCTTCTGCTCAGTTGATACTATTCTATAACACAGCTATACTTTTGATGGTCAACCATATTTAATCTAATTACAAAAATGTAAGTAACACTATATATGTAAACTGGATAGTTGGCATTCCTAATCAAGCTATTTTATGTTTGAACTTTTGTACCTATTTGGCCTTCTTTAAAAGAGAACTTAATTGGATAGGACTTTTTCTTTTAATTTGCGGAGAGGATGTAGGACTCGGGAGCCATAGTAGGTTTGGTAACCAGGCTATTAGTAGTCTACCTATGATTAAGACACAGCTAGTCTTCCAAGAGAGAATATGATAGTCGACATAGTTTCAGGAAATGACACATAGTGCCATTACATGTTCAAGTATAATCACAACGTTCAGCTTCAGCCATTTATCTCATTTTTATTTTAAAAAAGGATGTTCAAAAACCGTGAAAACTACTTTCACTCTTTTCACAACTATTTCACTACATACACCGATACAGACCCTAATACTTCTTATTCCAGTGACTGTGGTATTCTAGTGAATTACTAAAAGAATGTACTGAAGATTACTTTGTTATGGTAAAGATGAATTATTTGTACTAAAGCGTAGAAATGTGATGATTACATGTGGCTATTTTATATATTTTTTTAACAAATTACATATATTTCGTATGTCAAAGCCCTATCCATTGGCGTTCATGATCCGGATGAAGCCACACTGGGTTCAGACTGAAGCCGGGATATGTTAAAGACGGTTGGAAACAACCTCCGGAGCTGGTTTGGGATCAAACCGGTTTCAATGTGCCTTGGAGCGGTCAGACGGAGCCACACGAATCCTTCAACTGATTCGGCTTCAATCCGCTTTCGCGAGCTGAACGTGAAAGAGTAACTTTTAAGTTGTGACTTGATGACAAATGTTATAAAAAGTAAAAAGCCAGAAAAGATCGTTTGATGCGATTAAATACAGCCGCATTGTCGTCGTTTTTAACGTTTTTAAAATGACGTTTAGAAAGTCATGATAAGAAAATTTCCCTCCAATTTTCCAAGAACCCTCCAATCGGAGTACACGTACTAGTAGATGCAAAATGGCACTGGCACATAAGTTTGAAAAATGCAACAAAACATTAAACTTCAGTGAAAACTTTATTATTTCTGTATCGTGGATTCATTAAAAATTTTGCTTAGGTAAAAATTTGTTGCGTTTGCAAATCAAACTGCACACAAATATTACGAGAAAATCAAGCTAACTGCATCTCTACAGAGGCATAAAGCGTATATTGCTGTATGGCATATTTAGGACATGTTCTATTCCATGACCAAAGACACGTGGCAATATGATACCAAAAGTCCTACAGACCTATTAACCTACTGTTTTAGCAAATTAACAACTTAACATATTTTTGCAATGTATTAAGTCAAACAGAATTGAAGATAGAACCTATGGCTTTCTGATGTGTGTACGAGAAATTTCTTTTGTTCGAAGCAGTTCCCGCAGGCTATAAGATACCAGCTATGCCGTATTCATTCGACGGCTTCTGTCGCATCTTGGCCCGTAGTAATGTCTGTTTCTTTTGTCTGGTGTTCTGGTTCGTATATAACGTTAGTTGTGACGACATCGTGCGACACTCCTTGTACGTAAATGTCAGTATCTGCGCGGTGAGGAGACGCGTCTGCACCACGACAGGCCAGCGCTGTCTCATAGACGGTCTCGCCTTGGTCAACGGACCTAGTGGTGTGATGTAGTCCGTCCATTGCAGGGTACACGGAGACCGTCTCTAGATCTGTACAAGCGTTATAATCCGCATTATTAACAGTATTCGCGCTAACTGTTTCAGCTCTTGACAATTCAATGTTCGCTGATGTGGCAGCGTAGAAAGTTGTAGAGTCCTCGTTTTCACAATTTTCGTACCGTGGCGTCTGTTCAGAATTGTCATGAATGTCGTCCTCGTTGATTTGAGAATAGTCGTGCCCTGTTGGAACGTACACGTCATCTTCGTCTATCTGGTTGTAGGTGTTGTCGTCTGTTGGACGTAGGTCGGACGTACCCCGTGTCTGTGGCGCTTGTTGTGTGTTACCACTGTACATTGGGTTACTTTGTAGGCA
>NW_017802924.1:578906-579491 GCF_001625305.1 Branchiostoma belcheri
CACAATTGTATTGGAAACTCCCGGATCGAAAAAATAAAGAACACCGTGCTTCTCACGGTATTTCTTGTCTTGTTTTGAAAGTATGATTTTCTACTAGGCACTCACTGGACCAGATACGATACAAGCTATTTTATGTCTGAACTTTTGTACCTATTTTGCCTTCTTTAAAAGAGAACTTATAATTGGATAGGAGTTTTTCTTTAATTTGCGGAGAGGATGTAGGACTCGGGAGCTATAATAGGTTTGGTAACCAGGCTATTAGTTGTCTACCTATGATTAAGACACAGCTAGTCTTCCAAAAGACAATATGATAGTCGACATAGTTTCAGGAAATAATACATAGTGCCATTACATGTTCAAGTATAATCACAATGTTCAGCTTCAACCATTTATCTCATTTTTATTTCAAAAAAGAATTTTAGTCAAAAATCGTGAAAACTACTAGTAGTACTTTCACCCTTTTCTACAACTATTTACTACATACACTAGATACAGACCCTAATACTTTTATTCCAGTGACTGTAGTATTCTAGTGAATTACTAAAAAAGAATTAGTCCATATACTGAATAGTACTTACTTACAAT
>NW_017802924.1:580689-583219 GCF_001625305.1 Branchiostoma belcheri
TCAATTTTTCAAAGCGTCTTGATACTTTTGTGCCCTTGTAAGCAGGTACAAGTACTGAGTGGTTTTGTATTATGGTTCAAGTTCTCATTTGCTTTTGCAACACTATAAGCTAAACGTCTTCAGAGAGCCACCAAAACCCTGTCTCTCTGTTTAGTGAAACAGAACGATAACAGTTGACACCGTGAAGGATGTTGTTTGAGTGTCTGTCGCTGAGAGAATTACCTTCTGAAGCTGCGTTCTCCAGACCGGGAGCTGGATGTTTGGGCGGCGGGCCTCCCTGCCGAGTCGCCCGAGGGATCAGAGAGGAGGTTCCGGTGGCTGGAATGGTACGGTTCAGTCTGCAAAGTGAACAAAAGCGAACAGAAAAGTATCATTCCAGATATCTTCTACGACCAAACTGTTTGATCTGCAAGTTCGAATTCTTCTTTTCCCTATAACTGGAGTAGAACCTCTATCGGGGTATCTTACCTGCGAACAGCAGTGTGGACGGCGAAACTAATGAAGCCAGGCGCTGCCGGGTCTTGTTGTATCTTCTCTGCTCAGACTAATGAACAGGCCAGACTGATAACTTCCCTCAGAACATCCGGATTAGCATACACACACAGGATGGCCTGAGGAAAGCCGGCGGTGCTGGAGGCTACTGTATACGTAGTCAAGCAAATCCATTTAACAACATAAAGTAATACACAGAAGGTAAGCAGTCATATGAGGACATCTATGAAGTAAATCTCTGCACAAAAAGTAGAGTAATGTTGACATTGCCTTTATATGTATAAACTAAGTTACAAACCCCCTGGGTTTTCTGGGTTTATAAGTTTCCAACATTCGATTGTCTGTCATTAATCATACAGCACGTCCCCTCAAGGCCTGCCGGATACGATAGCTTCTTGCTTGGGTTGAGAACAGATTTTCATTTTCTTATTGACTTTATCGTTTCCGAATGTTTATGTTGACGCTTTTTCTTCAAGAGATCAAAGTATCTAACGACGTTTCTTGATTTTGAGGACTATGAAACACATTTATGTTTGCAAGCTCCAGACCAATGTCACACGTGCGTTCCATGATCCACTGAGTATCATTTATGATCGAGGGCAGAGGAAGACAGGGAGTGCCCTTAAGGTTTAACGGATATAACACGTGCATTAATATACTCCTTTCATGTCCTACTCAGATATCAGTGTACGTTGGAAAATTCATTTATGAATCACTACTACAAAAGCGACGCCATATTGTAAATAGCTGATATATCCCCTGAATTACAGAATGTAATGATAGTCTTCCTAAGAAAACGCAATAGATTAGCTTTAGTATCATAAATGGACTAGCTCGTTAGAATCATATTTTAGTATTAGTTTATGTATGTACCTTTGTTGTTTCTTTGCCATACATTGTACCAGCTACAGTTGTTGAGCAATAAAGTTGATTTGATTTGAATTTGTATATCAGCTATTCTCTTGATAGACTGCTGTGCAGTATTCTACATGGAGTCATCACCTTCTGTTCAGTTGATACTATTCTATAACACAGCTATACTTTTGATGGTCAACCATATTTAATCTAATTACAAAAATGTAAGTAACACTATATATGTAAACTGGATAGTTGGTATTCCTAATCAAGCTATTTTATGTTTGAACGTTTGTACCTATTGGCCTTCTTTAAAAGAGAACTTAATTGGATAGGAGTTTTTCTTTTAATTTGCGGAGAGGATGTAGGACTCGGGAGCCATAGTAGGTTTGGTAACCAGGCTATTAGTAGTCTACCTATGATTAAGACACAGCTAGTCTTCCAAGAGAGAATATGATAGTCGACATAGTTTCAGGAAATGACACATAGTGCCATTACATGTTCAAGTATAATCACAACGTTCAGCTTCAGCCATTTATCTCATTTTTATTTTAAAAAAGGATGTTCAAAAACCGTGAAAACTACTTTCAGTCTTTTCACAACTATTTCACTACATACACTAGATACAGACCCTAATACTTCTTATTCCAGTGACTATAGTATTCTAGTGAATTACTAAAAGAATGTACTGAAGATTACTTTGTTATGGTAAAGATGAATTATTTGTACTAAAGCGTAGAAATGTGATGATTACATGTGGCTATTTTATATATGTTTTTTTTTAACAAATTACATATATTTCGTATGTCAAAGCCCTATCCATTGGCGTCCATGATCTGGATGAAGCCACACTGGGTTCAGACTGAAGCCGGGATATGTTAAAGACGGTTGGAAACAACCTCCGGAGCTGGTTTGGGATCAAACCGCTTTCAATGTGCCTTGGACCGGTCAGACGGAGCCACATGAACCCTTCAACTGATTCGGCTTCAATTCGCTTTCGCGAGCTGAACGTGAAAGAGTAACTTTTAATTTGTGACTTGATGACAAATGTTATAAAAAGTAAAAGGCCAGAAAAGATCGTTTGATGCGATTAAATACAGCCTCATTGTCGTCGTTTTTAACGTTTTTAAAATGACGTTTAGAAAGTCATTATAAGAAAATTTCCCTCCAATTTTTCCAAGAA
>NW_017802924.1:583239-595678 GCF_001625305.1 Branchiostoma belcheri
TGGCCCGTAGTAATGTCTGTTTCTTCTGTCTGGTGTTCTGGTTCGTATATAACGTTAGTTGTGACGACATCGTGCGACTCTCCTTGTACGTAAATGTCAGTATCTGCGCGGTGAGGAGACGCGTCTGCACCACGACAGGCCAGCGCTGTCTCATAGACGGTCTCGTCTTGGTCAACGGACCTGGTGGTGTCATGTAGTCTCTCCATTGCAGGGTACACGGAGACCGTCTCTAGATGTGTACAAGCGTTATAATCCGCACTATTAACAGTATTCGCTCTAACTGTTTCAGCTGTTGACAATTCAATGTTCGCTGATGTGGCAGCGTAGAAAGTTGTAGAGTCCTCGTTTTCACAATTTTCGTACCGTGGCGTCTGTTCAGAATTGTCATGAATGTCGTCCTCGTTAATTTGAGAATAGTCGTGCCCTGTTGGAACGTACACGTCATCTTCGTCTATCTGGTTGTAGGTGTTGTCGTCTGTTGGACGGAGGTCGGACGTACCCCGTGTCTGTGGCGCTTGTTGTGTGTTACCACTGTACATTGGGTTACTTTGTAGGCAAGCTTGGATATTCCTAGCATTACCGCGGAAACGATCCAGGTTATTTTTTCTTCTCTTTCGATAGTAACTCAAGGCAATGAAACATGCTGCAATGAACATACTCACAACTACAGAACCTACTACCGCAGGAAGTATTGCATTTGCACCTCCATTTTGTATCATGTTCCTTTGTGTGAGAGAAAACGTTACCCAAACTCCATCACTCAGTGATTCTTGTATCAGGGTTACGTTGAGAGGATAGAGTGATGATGTATTTTCTGGTCTTTCCATTTTGTTGCTGGTTCGAGATGTGATTTTGTTTCTCTCATCCGTTGATATAGTGGAAACCGCTAGAAAACATTGCGATTCTTTTACTTCGGATGCGTTATAGAGAACGGACATCAGTTTCTGTTCGAATTCGTGCCTGACGATAGGATAACATGCTGTTATGGGTATATCAGTAGCTTTTCTCATACTGTTTCCCACCACGCTAAAGTTTGCTTTGCTGGTGGTCGGTCCGGTTGTTTCGTCACTTGTTTTAACACCAGAGAGTCGCAATCTCGATCCGTTTTTCAAACCCAGGTTTAAACCACCAGACTCTTTCCACGCCTGCCAACATTGGGTTAAAAACGACTCCTGCTTTTCTGTCTCCTTGTTCTGAACAATGATGATGAAGGAATGTGCAGTCGTTAAATGGCCCGACCGCATTTCTTCTGATAATGGATCACAATAATGCGCCCACTTGTTCATGTTTCGCATGACTCCCGACACGTTATACCAGTTAATGTCGAACCTGTCTGTAGTACTGTCATAGGTCACGTGTAGAACCGTATCAAACACCTGAAACCGTATCCACTGCTTTGTTTTTTCTTCAACACAAATTTTGAACAGAACGTCCCAGGTCGAATCATACTCAATATCTGAGCCGTCAGCGTGTTTTACGTTGGTTCCACTGAGCTCGACTTCTAAGTTTTCTGTGATCAGAAAAGCATTTTTGTGCAGACATACCACATTGTTGTACGTTAGATCTAAGATTTCCAAATCTTTCAGATATTGAAACGCGTCAGATGGAATAGTTCTGATGTTGTTTCTACTGAGGAACAGATCTCGTAATCTTACAAGTCCAATAAACCATTCACTACGGACGTCTTGCAACATGTTACCCTGTAAGTAAAGTGTATCAAGGTTGTCTAGATTTTCGAAACACCCGGGGTCTAAGCTGGCGATTCTATTGTAAGATATTGAAAGTCTTCTGAGGCCGTATTTGTCGCGTGGTTTTGAACCGATGTACCAGTGTTTGGGAATGTGTCTTAACATGTTATAATCTATCTGTAACATCTGTAACTCAGAGAAGTCTTTAAATGTAGCATGATCTAGTTCGGTTATGCCGGCATGTATGAGGGAAAGAGTTGCAAGTGAAGAGTTGTCGATCATTTCCAGTTTTTGCGATGATAGTATTCCGTATTGTAGCCCTCTCAGCACAAGCGTCGCCATACCCGAAAAACATTTGCCTTCGTGGCTACCTGCCGTTTCTGCAGAGTGGTTGCGAGCATTGTGACATTGTACACACACATGTCGCCCCCAGTCTGAGCCGCGGCTAGTGTGAAAAACACCAGCCCTTTCCATACTAGTGCCAGGCAAGCACGATTTCCACTCAGCTTTCCTTTCACATGTAGAAAAACAGTTCTGATCTGCTGAGACCAAAGCTACAATCACCAAAGCTACAATAATCAAAACCATACAGGTAAACTGAAATCTCGACTTCATTTTGGGAGCTATATTTTTCTTGAAATAATTTTGCAGGTTCTCTTCAACATTTAAAGTGTCTTAAAGTTTGTCATTGTAATTTTGAACCAGTACTTCAATTTTTCAAAGCGTCTTGATACTTTTGTGCCCTTGTAAGCAGGTACAAGTACTGAGTGGTTTTGTATTATGGTTCAAGTTCTCATTTGCTTTTGCAACACTATAAGCTAAACGTCTTCAGAGAGCCACCAAAACCCTGTCTCTCTGTTTAGTGAAACAGAACGATAACAGTTGACACCGTGAAGGATGTTGTTTTGAGTGTCTGTCGCTGAGAGAATTACCTTCTGAAGCTGCGTTCTCCAGACCGGGAGCTGGATGTTTGGGCGGCGGGCCTCCCTGCCGAGTCGCCCGAGGGATCAGAGAGGAGGTTCCGGTGGCTGGAATGGTACGGTTCAGTCTGCAAAGTGAACAGAAGCGAACAGAAAAGTATCTTTCCAGATGTCTTCTGCGACCAAACTGTTTGATCGGCAAGTTCGAATTCTTTTCTATATATGAACGGGAGTAGAACCTCTAACGGGGTATCTTCCTTTGAAAGGGCTGTGATATACATAGACAATAAACCAATCAAACAGGTATGTAACACACGATTTCTAGGAGTCCTTATTGATGAGAAACTCACATGGAAGTTTCATATTTACCTTATTTGTAAACAAATCTATAAGAATATTGGTATAATAAGAAAAGTTGCAAGTTTCCTATCACGTAAAATATTTATCACTCTGTACTATACTTTGATTTATCCCTACTTAACATACTGTAATATAGTCTGGGCTAGTACGTACACTACTTCAATCCGTCCGCTGCATCAGCTGCAGAAGCGCTTTGTTAGGATCGCGTCTAATGTTCCATTTTTTGCTAACTCTGCGGTTCTATTTTACAACTTGAAAACTTTAACAGTGTATGACATAAATAAACTCCAAACAGCAATTTTTGTCCATAAAGTTTTACACAAAAGTTCACAATTACCAGTTCAATTTCAGGACATATTTCAATACAACTCAGATATCCACAGTTAGAGTACTAGAAAGCAAAATGATTTAAGGCCAATCCTGACAAAATCAAATATGAAACAGTTCACGATATTGTTTAGAGGCCCCTTAATTTGGAACAGTTTAAGTCACTCACAGCAAAATTGTCAATCCCTTCCAACTTTCAAAAGACATTTAAAAACTGATCTGATAGAGAAGCCAACTACCACTTCCTGATTTGCTTTTGTTTTCCTTGTTTTTTTTATGCTATGATATTTTCTTTGTGTTAATATTGGTTTCTTATGTTGTTCTTACTCATAATAACTTATGATTTGACTAATGGAAATTTATTTTTTTGTTCAATATGATATGTTCTTGATTGTCTTACTTTATTGTTTAGATATTTAATTCGCCGTGTTATCTTTATATTATCTTGTAACTATTTTGAGTTAATTTGTTTGCTTATCCCTTAATACATTGCAAGTTAAATGTAAATGTAATAAATGTATGTAAATAAGAGATCGTAAAACTAATAGGATTTGGGAGAGTCCACTAGACAAACCTTCAGGTTTCTTGGGCTCTCCAGCATATATTTGCTTGTATATAATTTCATTTTATACTGTTACTTTTTTATGTGCAAATTGACAATAAACAATAAACAATCTTACCTGCGAACAGCAGTGTGGACGGCGAAACTAATGAAGCCAGGCGCTGCCGGGGCTTGTTGTATCTTCTCTGCTCAGACTAATGAACAGGCCAGACTGATAACTTCCCTCAGAACATCCGGATTAACATACACACGCACACAGGATGGCCTGAGGAAAGCCGGCGGTGCTGGAGGCTACTGTATACGTAGTCAAATAAAC
Organism: Branchiostoma belcheri; assembly: GCF_001625305.1. Classification (NCBI taxonomy): domain Eukaryota; kingdom Metazoa; phylum Chordata; class Leptocardii; order Amphioxiformes; family Branchiostomatidae; genus Branchiostoma; species Branchiostoma belcheri. Next base: position 587,413 of record NW_017802924.1, read on the forward strand.
CCATTTAACAACATAAAGTAATACACAGAAGGTAAGCAGGCATATGAGGACATCTATGAAGTAAATCTCTACACAAAAACTAGAGTAATGTTGACATTGCCTGTGTATGTATAAACTAACTCACAAACACCCTGGGTTTTGAAATAAATTTCCAACATTCGATTGTCTGCCATTGAAACATACAGCACGTCCCCTCAAGGCCTGCCGGATATGATAGCTTCTTGCTTGGGTTGAGAACGGATTTTCATTTTCTTATTGACTTTCTCGTTTCCGAATGTTTATGTTGACGCTTTTTCTTCAAGAGATCAAAGTATCTAACAACGTTTCTTGATTTTGAGGACTATGAAACACATTTATGTTTGCAAGCTCCAGACCAATGTCACACGTGCGTTCCATGATCCACTGAGTATCATTTATGATCGAGGGCAGAGGAAGACAGGGAGTGCCCTTAAGGTTTAACGGATATAACACGTGCATTAATATACTCCTTTCATGTCCTACTCAGATATCAGTGTACGTCGGAAAATTCATTTATGAATCCCTTGTAACAAAAGCGACACCATATTGTAAATAGCTGATATATCCCCTGAATTACAGAAAGTAATAATACTCTTCCTAAGAAAACGCAATAGATTTAGCTTTAGTATCATAAATGGACTAGCTCGTTAGAATCATATTTTAGTATTAGTTTATGTATGTACAAGTTGTTTCTTTGCCATACATTGTACCAGCTACAGTTGTTGAGCAATAAAGTTGATTTGATTTGAATTTGTATATCAGCTATTCTCTAGATAGACTGCTATGCAGTATTCTACATGGAGTCATTACCTTCTGCTCAGTTAATACTATTCTATAACACAGCCATTTTGATGGTCAACCTTATTTAATCTAATTACACAAATGTAAGTGACACTATGTAAACTGGATAGTTTGACATTCCTAATCAAGCTATTTTATATTTGAACTTTTGTACCTATTTTGCCTTCTTTAAAAGAGAACTTAATTGGATAGGACTTTTTCTTTTAATTTGCGGAGAGGATGTAGGACTCGGGAGCTATAATAGGTTTGGTAACCAGGCTATTAGTTGTCTACCTCTGATTAAGACACAGCTAGTCTTCCAAGAGAGAATATGATAGTCGACATAGTTTCAGGAAATGATACATAGTGCCATTACAAGTATAATCACAATGTTCAGCTTCAACCATTTATCTCATTTTTATTTCAGAAAAGGATGTTCAAAAACGGTGAAAACTACTTTCACTCTTTTCACAACTACTTCACTACATACACCGATACAGACCCTAATACTTCTTATTCCAGTGACTGTAGTATTCTAGTGAATTACTAAAAGAATGTACTGAAGATTACTTTGTTATGGTAAAGATGACTTATTTGTACTAAAGCCGTTATCACTAATATCACGGTATTAAAAAAAGTTGAATTTACTATACTATCACAACTAAATGAATATGGTAACCATCATACCAGTTAACAAACTTTGTGACCCGTACACAATTTGCTACAGCTGTCTACTAATTTCTATTGAGTCCACGTTGTTGTCTGTTGTCAAACATCAATCGTTCCTTAGAAATAATATCAAAATATTTTTATACGTTGACAAATATTAATATATAGTAATTCGAGTATTCTCATTATGATGCCTTCTGTTGTGATTATAACTTCGTTTTGTGGCTATATAAAGTTACATACTTGCAGGAAGTGAGTCTACTCACACAGTTACTGGGAGTATACATAACCACTTAGGGTCTGTCACAACAAGATTCCAGCCAAGGTTCCTGTTCCGGGTCAGTTGCAGTACGTCAGATCATCGCTTTGACTGTGTCAATACCGACCAGGTAGTCAGGGGGGCTACTTGGTGACACTTCACTACGCACGTAAACACGACCTTATTCACGTGACATGCTATCCTGTGGTTCATTGTAACAGCACAACACAAGAGCACGCGTACAGGTGTTACTCTGACTTCAACCTAGTAATTTGTATAAAAATGGCAGCAGGTTTTTCATGCGTCATGACGTTCCTGGTGACGTTTGTGTTCCTGTGTTCTGGTCAGTCTGTCTGCAAGCCACCGCCGGAGGAGAAATGTTCGTGTAACCAGGTAGTGAACGTCGGTCCCGACGAAGGATTGAAATTTGAACTGGATCGTCTGAAAATCGTCGTGGACCAACTTTCACAGAAGATAGCAAATTGGTCAGAAGGTATGTCAGCAGTTACACCACTGTAGTAAGATTATGGAACATACGTAACAATACACTTACAGATAATGGATCATTTTGAGGAATTTCTTATTTTGACTGATAAACAATATGGGTTCAGGAAAAATCGTTCATGTGAATCACAGCTCATCAACAAACGACCTAGCCCGTTCTCTAGACTCTAAATCTCAAACTGACATGATTATAACAGACTTTGCCAAAGCTTTTGACAAAGTTCCCCATAACCGCTTGCTCCTAAAACTACAGACTTACGGGGTTAGAGGCAGGCTTCTGTTGTGGGTTTCAAATTTCCTTAAGAATAGAAAACAAAGAGTAGTAATTGGGGGGAGGGGGGCACTCAGAGTGGACAGAAGTAACATCTGCGGTACCCCAGGGTACTATATTAGGGCCCCTATTGTTCTTAGTTTACATGACCTCGCTGACAATCTTAAGTCCAGTGAATAGTGTTCCTGCTTCGTAAGACTGCTCCCGAACTCCAGTCAGCCTTGTTCGGTTGGTTGACGGTCGGGGGAAGGTTTTGAATGAATGAGCCTTGAATGTGTGACAGGGGCTAATGAGAGATCATGAAGTAAATACCTGTAAACACATTGAAGGGCTAAGTGAAATCGTGGCACACCAAGTTAAGGGCTATATAGTCTGAAATCCTGTAAACGTTGTGTGATCCAGAACATGTATAAACTCAAACCACGCGTTGCCTTCCGTAGATCGAGTATCGACCCTTGAGGAACAGCTGGCTCAGGAGCGAACCATTCGGGCAGAACTGGAAGGGAGGGTCAATGGTCTCCAGGAAGAGTTGGCACATGTGCAGAACACATCGGCCCAGCAGAATGGCCTTTCGGGAAAACTGAAAAACGACCTGTGCAGCGCAACACCCAAGCTGGGTATTACTTAGGCTGGGTAACAAGTAAACAAACAAAACAATGAAAGGCCGAGTGGCTTCCATGATTATACTTTTGTGACAACAGTAGAAATATAAATATATTTAAGATGAAATATTTTAAAATATATTTAAGACAAAAATGTATTTCTTCAGGGCCAGTTATATAGAAAAGTACCCACAGAATGACCTTACATGTATAGTCAAGTTGGTAGTCTCCTCGCAGACTGTGAGGAAGTGAGTCCACCTTCATAGGTAGTGAGGCATACCCACTTAGGACGTGCCATCACAAGCAGTCAGTGTGCAAGATTTCTGTTCTGGGTCCGTCGTATGTCAGACCATTCCGTCTCCTCACGAAAACTTCAAGTACTTCTCGCTGTTGAAATCTTGTCAATTTTTGTTTTCTGACAGGGCGGCTTTTCCAGGTCAGGTCACCGGCCGGTGACTACAAGTACGACTTAGATGAGGCAAGGCACGCATGCGCAGAGCAGGATGCAACCCTCGCCTCCTATGACCAGCTGTACCAGGCCTGGAAGGATGGGTTGGGTTACTGCTTATGCGGGTGGCTGTCGGACGAGACTGCCCGGTATCCAACGCAAATTCCCTCGTGGGTAAATGTTGTTATCCACGCATGCGCGTGATGCAAGTCCATTCACCTTTCAACTAAAAGGTGCCTTTAAAGAATCTTTCCACTGAGGGAACAAAATCGATGTTCGATAAATTAATCCCATTAATCCATGTGATAACCTTTTCCTTGTTTCTTTTCTACCGGTATACCCTAGGCCAGGCTGTGGCGTAGTTGGCATCAACGACTGCGGCTGGCTCACCCAGTACAACGCCTGGTGCTTCCGTGCGCTCAGCTTCTGTGGCTGACACAACATCACTGTCATGCCAAGTGGTTTCAAATGTAAATATTGAAATATTATATATTTGAATGACCTCTGGTCTCCTACTATACTGAGTTATATTGTTACTTTTCATACTGTCATTAGCCTAGGTTATGGATTGTAAGTATAAGAGATTTTTGTGATTTGTGACTTTATTATGTTATGATATGTGTATGTTTATGTATGTAACGTTATGTATGTCATAATACATATGAGGCCCGACATCAGCTCAGCTGCCAGGCCTTCCACTGTATTGCAGTGTTGGCAATTTAGATAAATAAAATAAATAAATAAACAAATGTGATGACCATAACATTGTAACTACGGTGTCAGTAACTTACACCGTGATTATAGCTTCGATACCTGCAAGATAACTGCATTGATCAGTAATACTTCTTCTCACCTTCTCACCCGGCCGCCTGTATGTAATACTGTACCTGATATAATCTCGGCTGTTGGTTGGATCAATACGTCTCACAATTGTATTGGAAACTCCCGGATCGAAAAAATAAAGAACACCGTGCTTCTCACGGTATTTCTTGTCTTGTTTTGAAAGTATGATTTTCTACTAGGCACTCACTGGACCAGATACGATACAAGCTATTTTATGTCTGAACTTTTGTACCTATTTTGCCTTCTTTAAAAGAGAACTTATAATTGGATAGGAGTTTTTCTTTAATTTGCGGAGAGGATGTAGGACTCGGGAGCTATAATAGGTTTGGTAACCAGGCTATTAGTTGTCTACCTATGATTAAGACACAGCTAGTCTTCCAAAAGACAATATGATAGTCGACATAGTTTCAGGAAATAATACATAGTGCCATTACATGTTCAAGTATAATCACAATGTTCAGCTTCAACCATTTATCTCATTTTTATTTCAAAAAAGAATTTTAGTCAAAAATCGTGAAAACTACTAGTAGTACTTTCACCCTTTTCACAACTATTTTACTACATACACTAGATACAGACCCTAATACTTTTTATTCCAGTGACTGTAGTATTCTAGTGAATTACTAAAAAAAGAATTGTCCATATACTGAATAGTACTTACTTACAATGTACTATTATATGGAGAAAATGAATTATTTGTACTAAAGCCGTTATCACTAATATCACGGTTTTGAAATTTAATCTACTATCACAACTAAATGAATATGGCAACCATCATACCAGTTAACAAACTTTGTGACCCGTACACTTTGCTACAGCTGTCTACCAATTTGTATTGAGTCCATGTTGTTATTAAAATCCTTTAAACAAATGAACTGTCTCGGCATATCAGTTGTTCCCATTTCATAGTCAAGGTGTCGGCTAGAGAGATAGGCATAAATTTCTTTTCATGAAACGAAAATAAAGTCTCAATGTTCAAGTGTAACCGTATGCAACAAGGGGCAAAATGTACATTCATTCCTATCTGTTGTCAAACATTAATCGTTACAGTATTTATCCTTAGAAATAATATCAAAATATTTCTAAACGTTGACAAATATTAATATATAGTAATTCGAGTATTCTCATTATGATGCCTTCTGTTATGATTATAACTTCGTTTGTGGCTATTTGCATACTGCTGGTAGGTATGAGTGTCATAAGAAGCCATGAAATTAAAAAGCCGCAAATATTTAATAAGTTCTCGTATTTTGTAATTAGAAACTTGGCCTTTGATGAATGAAGTGTTTTGTGTCACAACGTCTTGTGATTACATGTTTCGGAATAAAAAAAATGAAGTGTTTTTTGTTTTTGTTTAATGTTTGAAAATTTCCTTTTGTATCCTTTGAAACCGCGTTAACGCGTCGGAAGTAAAGGTTACCATCTGTCGTTTATGGAGTACTTTGTTTTTCTGCGGCTTTCGTGAAGGTATAAATACTGAGTCATGCTAAGGCATTGCGCGTCCACCCGTCATTTTGATAGTGAAGACAGCGTATCACAAGGTAAGGCCTATAGAGTTCCTCTCAGAATTTGGTACCGAAGAATTTGGTGCGAATCTAATGTCATTTTTTTCATTACCGGCAGTGCGCAAACGACGAAAGGTCTACGTAATTCCACATTGATCTTTTCGTTCGTTTTACAAGGATTGCATACTTGGAGTGTGGAGAGGCCGGCAGGTGGGAGGGTTGGTCTGGATCACAACCTTTTTCTCACCGTTTTAAAACGCTCTCTGGTCGCTTCCGTGCCCAAACGACAGGACCTGTACATATTCTGTAATCTGAAAAGTTGTTAAACCGGTACCCTAAATTGGTTGTGATTGGTGAATCTTGAAACGGCGCAGAACAAAAATGAAATTCATAAGAAATTGACACGTTCTTGACTCAGAGTTGGAAATTTTGCCTATCATTACCACATTTTGAAATGAAGTTAATTCTAGTTCAAGTTTACACCGTATCTGTGACAGGAAAATGTGCCTTTTTATCTTTTATGATGTAACTGAATTAGATACTCTAGCCCAATTAAAAAGACGCTGGTATTACTTTAAAACCACAACACGGGCTTTGTCACAGTTATCCCTTCTGATTATCTTTAATGATCGTGCACATATCATCCACGGTAACCACGTCCGTACCCTCCCTAGCCTCCTTCGCAGTCTTGTTGGGCGTCGGCGTTATTTTTTATCTGAGCGACGCGAGTAATATGCGGCCGCGAGGGACGATTTGCTGCCGAGGGAGTTTTTGCCACGGAGAGAAGGTTTCGTTGGACGCCCAACAAGACTGCGAAGGAGGCTAACCCTCCTCGTGTTTTCTCCTGCAGACCAACAGCTGACTGAGCAGATAAATTCCGAGTTGTGCAGCGCAACGCCAAAACTTGGTAAGAGCTATAAACGCTAACGTTAGAATCTTAGAGCCGAAGTTTTAGAAATTGCTCTCCATCTACGACAAGTTTATTTTACCGTATCACCTGAAAACTAGGTGTGGTAAGTATTTGAATGCAGTAGAGTGGCACTGGAAGGGGTGGTTTTGTAACCAAAGAGTGACCTTGAGGTCAAGTTGGGAGTTAAATGAACTGGGAGGAAATGAGTCTACTCACACAGTGATAATCTAATATAATATAATATACAAAAGACACAAATTTATTTACAAAAGATATACACAAAGTTAGAAAACAAAATACATCTAATATAACATAATATACAAAAGACAACCAACTAACAACAAAACAATCAGCAACAAACCAACAAACCAACCGACCAACAAACAAAAACCTACCAACCAACCAACCAACAAACCAAGAATGCAACTAACAACAAACCAACCAACCAACCAACCAACCAACCAACCAACCAACCAACCAAGCCAACAAACCAACCAACCAACCAACCAACAAATAAACAAACCAACAAACTAACAAACAAACAACTAACAAAGAAGCAAACCAACCAACTAACAAACCAACAACTAACAAAGAAACAAACCAAGTAAACCAACCAACAACCAACAAACAAACCGAAAAACCAACATCAAACCAACGAACACACAAACCAACCAACAAATCAAGAAACTAACCAACAAACCAACCCAAAAACCAACCAACAAACCAAGCCAAGAAACCAACAAACCAACAAACCATCCAACAAACCAAAAAACAAACCAAGCAATGGACCAACCAACAAACGACCCAACAAACAAATAAACCAACAAACCAACCAACAACGAACTAACAAACCAGTCGGTGTGATAAACTAAAATTTCTCATTCTTTCACAAATGTACACAAGATATAAATAATTTTGAAAAAAATATATCTCATATAACAGTTATTAGTATTTCATACAAAAGACACGTAAAATAATTTACAAAAGATATACACAATGTTGGAAAACAATACATCTAATATACCATAATATACCGAAGACACATAAAATTATTTTCAAAAGATATGCACAATGTTGGAAAACAATGATCTAACATAATATAATATACAAAAGACAAATATAAAATTATTTACAAATGATATACACAATGTTGGAGAACAATACATCTAATATACCATAATATACAAAAGCTACATATGAAATTATTTACAAAAGATATACACAAAGTAAGAAAAAAATACATCTAATATAACATAATATACAAAAGACACATATAAAATTATTTACAAAAGATATACACTATGTTGGAAAACAATAATCTAATATAACATAATATACAAAAGACATCCAACTAACCAACCAACAACAAACCAACCCACTAACAAACCAAGCCAAGAAACCAACCAACAAACAAACAAACAAAAAACCACCCAACAAACAAAAAACAAACTAAGCAA
>NW_017802924.1:595698-597732 GCF_001625305.1 Branchiostoma belcheri
AACCAAAAAAACCAAGAAACCAACCAACAACCAACCGGCCAACCAACCAAGAAACCAACCAACAACAAACCAACCAGCCAACCAACCAACCAACCAACCAACCAACCAACCAACCAACCAACAAACCAACAAACCAACCAGCCAACCAACCAAGAAACCAACCAACAACAAACCAACCAACCAACCAACCAACCAACCAACAAACCAACAAACCAACCTACAAACCAACAAACCAACCAGCCAACAACCCAAGAAACCAACCAACAACAAACCAACCAACCAACCAACCTACAAACCAACAAACCAACCAGCCAACAACCCAAGAAACCAACCAACAACAAACCAACCAACCAACAAACCAACAAACCAACCAGCAACAAACCCAAGAAACCAACCAACCCACAAACCAACCAACCAACCAACCAGCCAACAATCCAAGAAACCAACCAACAACCAACCAACCAACAAACAAACAAACAAGCCAACAAACCAACAAACAAACAAACCAACTACCTAACAAACCAAAAAACAATCCAAGCAACGGACCAACCAACAAACAAACCAGTCGATGTGATAAACTAAACTTTACATTTCTCATTCTTTTACAAATGTACAATAGATATAAATAATTAAAAAAAAATGCAATCATATTACAATCATTAATATTACATACAAAAGACACATAAAATTATTTACAAAAGATATACACAATGTTAGAAAACAAAATACATCTAATATAACATAATATACAAAAGAAACAAAATAATTTACAAAAGATATACACAATGTAGTTAAACAATAATCTCATATAACATAATATACAAAATACATCCAACAAACCAACCAAGAAACCAACCAACCAAGAAACCAACCAACCAACCAACAAACCACCCAACGAACCAAAAAACAAACCAAGCAACGGACCAACCAACCAACAACAAACCACCAATCCAACAAACCAAAAAAACAACAAACAAACAACAAACCAACCAACAAAACAACCAACCAACCAACCAACCGACCAACAAACCAACAAACCAAAAACCTACCAACAAGAAACCAAAGAAACAAGAAACCAACCAACAAACCAACAACCAACCAACAAACCAGTCGGTTTGATAAACTTAACTTTACATTTCTTATTCTTTTACAAATGTACACAAGATATAAATAATTTTGAAAAAAATTCATCTTATATAACAATTATTAATATTACATACAAAAGACACATAAAATCATTTACAAATTAAAGATATACATAATGTTGGAAAACAATACATCATATATAACATAATATACAAAAGAAACATAAAATTATTTACAAAAGATATACACAAACTTAGAAAACAAAATACATCTTATATAACATAATATACAAAAGACACATGAATTTATATACAAAAGATATACACAATGTTGGAAAACAATAATCTAATATAACATAATATACAAAAGACACATAAAATTATTTACAAAAGATATACACAATGTTGGAAAACAATAATCTAATATAACATGATATACAAAAGACATCCAACAAACCAATCAAGAACAAGCCAACCAACCAACAAACAAACGAAGTCAAGAAACCAACAAACCACCCAGCAAACAAAAAAATAAACGGCAACAAACCAACCAAGAAACCAAAAAATAACCAACCAACAAACCAACGAACAAACGAAGAAACCAACCAACAAACCAACCAACAAACCAAGAAAGCAACCAACAACAAACCAGTCAACAACCAATCAATCAACAAACCAACCAACCAACCAAGCCAAGAAAGCAACGCACCAACCAACCAACCAACAAACCAAGAAACGAACTAACCAACAAGCCAAGAAACCAACCAACAACGAACCAACCACCCAACAAACCAAAATACAAACCAAGTAACGCACCAACCAACCACCCAACAAACCAAAAAACAAACCAAGCAACGCACAAACCAATCAACCAACAAACCAAAAAATAAAGCAACGCACCAACCAACCACCCCACAAACCAAAACCAAACCAAGCAACGCACCAACCA
>NW_017802924.1:605543-617498 GCF_001625305.1 Branchiostoma belcheri
CAACCAACCAACCAACAACCCAATCACAAACCAACAAACAACAAACCAAGAAACCAAGAAATCAACCAACAACCAACCAACAACCCAACCACAAACCAACCAACCAACCTACAAACAAACAAGCCAACCAACCAACCAAACAACCAACCAACCAACAAACAAACAAGCCAACCAACCAACCAACCAACCAACCAACCAACCAACCAACAAACAAACAAACATACAAACAAACCACCCAACAAACCAAAAAACAATCCAAGCAACGGACCAACCAACAAACAAACCAGTCGGTGTGATAAACTAAACTTTACATTTCTCATTCTTTTACAAATGTACACAAGATATAAATAATTCAAAAAATACATCTTATGTAACAATTATAAATATTACATACAAAAGACACCTAAAATTATTTACAAAACATATACACAATGTGGGAAAACAAAATACATCTAATATAACATAATATACAAAAGACACATATAAAATTATTTACAAAAGATATACACAAAGATAGAAAACAAAATACAGCTAATATAACATAATATACAAAAGAAGCATATACAATAATTTACAAAAGACATACACAATGTTGGAAAACAATAATCTAATATAACATAATATACAAAAGACAACCAACAAACCAACAACAACAAACCAACCAACAAACCAAGCCAAGAAACCAAGAAACCAACAACCAACCAACCAACCAACCAAACAAACAAACAAACAACAAACCAACCACCCAACAAACCAAGAAACCAACAAACTAACCAAGAACCAACCAACCAACAACCAACCAACCAACCAACCAACCACAAACCAACAAACAAACAAACAAACAAACAACCAACAAACCAAACCAACCAACCAACCAACCAACCAACAAACCAGTCCGTGTGGTAAAACTAAACTTTACATTTCTCATTCTTTTACAAATGTACACAAGATATAGATAATTAAAAAAATACATCTTATATAACAATTATTAATATTACATAAAAAAGACACGTTAAATTATTTACAAAAGATATACACAATGTGGGAAAACAAATACATCTAATATAACATAGTATACAAAAGACATATATAAATTATTACAAAGATATACACAAAGTTAGAAAACAAATACATCTAATACAACATAATATACAAAAGACACATATAAAATTATTTACAAAAGATATACACAAAGTTAGAAACAAAATACATCTAATATAACATAATATACAAAAGACACATATAAAATTATTTACAAAAGATATACACTATGTTGGAAAACATACATCTAATATAACATAGTATACAAAAGACATCCAACAAACCACCCAACAAACCAAGCCAAGAAACCACCAAACCAAGCAACGCACCAACCAATCAACCAACCAACCAAGAACAAACCAAACCACCCAACAAACCAAAAATCAAACCAAGCCAATCAACCAACCGACCAACAAACAAACATACAAACAAACCACCCAACAAACCAAAAACAATCCAAGCAACGGACCAACCAACCAACAAACCCAGTCGGTGTGATAAACTTAACTTTTCTCATTCTTTTACAAATGGACATAATATAAGATATAAATAATTTTGAAAAAATACATCTATTATATGAACAATTATTATTATTACAGTCACATATAAAAGTATTTACAAAAGATATACACAATTTTAGAAAACAAAATACATCTAAAATAACATGATATACAAAATACAGATATAAAATTATTTACAAAAGATATACACAAAGTTAGAAAACAAATACATCCTAAAATAACATAATGTACAAAAGACACAACACCATCACAATCAAATCAAATCAACAAACTAACCAGCCAACCAACCAACCAAGAATCAACCAACCAACCACCCACCCACCACCAACCAACCAACCAACCAACCAACCAACCAACCAACCAACCAACCAACCAACCAAGAATCAACCAACCACCCAACCCAGCCACCCACCCACCAACCAACCAACCAACCAACCAACCAACCAACCAACAGACTAACTAATCAAACAACCAACCAGCCTAGTGTGTTGTAAGGGAGTTGTGTGTTATGGTGTGTTGTGAAGAGAGAAGAGTTGTGTGTTACGGTGTGTTGTGAGAAGAGAGGAGAGTTGTGTGTTACAGTGTATTGTGAGAAGAGAGGAGAGTTGTGTGTTATGGTGTGTTGTGAAGAGAGAAGACTTGTGTGTTACGGTGTGTTGTGAAGAGAGAAGAGTTGTGTGTTGTGGTGTGTTGTGTTGTGAAGAGAGAAGAGTTGTGTGTTGTGGTGTGTTGTGAGAAGAGAGTTGTGTGTTACGGTGTGTTGTGAAGAGAGAAGAGTTGTGTGTTGCGGTGTGTTGTGAAGAGAGAAGAGTTGTGTGTTACGGTGCGTTGTAAGGAGAGGAGAGTTGTGTATTGTGGTGTGTTGTGAAGAGAGAAGAGTTGTGTGTTACGGTGCGTTGTAAGGAGAGAAGAGTTGTGTGTTGTGGTGTGTTGTGAAGAGAGAAGGGTTGTGTGTTACGGTGCGTTGTAAGGAGAGGAGAGTTGTGTGTTGTGGTGTGGTGTGTTGTGAAGAGAGAAGGGTTGTGTGTTACGGTGCGTTGTAAGGAGAGGAGAGTTGTGTATTGTGGTGTGTTGTGACGGAGAAGAGGAAAGATGTGTGGTGTTTTGTGATGAGAAGTCAGAGTTCAACCAAATGAACCAACAAAACAACCAATCAATCAACAAACATTTCCCACAAGACATGAACGAAATATGTATATACCATATATCTTTTGCTGGGCCGGGGGCCTCCCCAGCCGGTGGTCAGGCTTCGCCGGTGGTTGGGCCGGGAACATCCGCTGGGCACTCCTGACGGTGGTGGGGCTGGAGGGCGTCAGCTGGCCAGTGGTCGAGCCGGGGGCGTGCAAGCCGATGGCCGGGCTGTGGCATTCAGGGCCCGGTGGTGGGTGACGATGGCAGGCTGTGGCAGCAGGACGGCCCCTCAGGTCGGTGGTCAGACAGGAGGGCGTCACCCGGCTGGTGGTCGGACCAGGAGGACAGCGAGATGATGGTGCCCCCGGCTGATGGGCGGGCCGGGGGAGGGTCCCTCCATAGGATGGTCGGTCCGGAGGGTCTCCGTCTTCATATCGTCTGTGGGCATACTGTAGAAAGAACATCAGACTGAGTGCGATGGGTTAAATGTACATTGTACATACAGAGATAGTATGCACAATGTACATGGCAGAGACTCTCTGCTTATTAATACTACAATTGTGGACCACCTATCATAAAACAATACTTCCATTTGTCGATTTCATTTGTTGGTTCTCAGATTGAAAAGAAATTAAGTGACAGGGCAAAAAAATATACAATACAAATAGGTCTGTTACAATAATGACCAGAGGAATTTATAATATATACATAATTAAAACATCCCTCAGATATATGGAGAGAGCTTTATTGACAACAAAAGTACAGCATTTTGTTGGTCTATAACTGATACAGCAGACACGTTTTTTTTTAAAGAATTGACCTACATATTAATATAATCATGCCTTGGGGTTTTAATCAGTGGAACCGTAGAAAGCAAAACGCTCCGAAACCAAAGACATTTAACGGTAATAGTTACTGATCCGACTCTCACCTTTATACTGCGGGTCTCCTCGTCGTACAATCAACGTTAGGTTTGAGCCCTCAAAGTGATGCCCTGGGCTGTGGAGGTTTAGCACCTCCATTCCCTAAGTTGCAAAGAGAGAAACATTTTATCACTTGGGCATGTTGACTCCAATGGCAGTACGTTTGAAGGTAAAGTTACATAGTTCACTCATTACCTATCAAATTACGGGAAGATTTCCGTGCACATGGTTCAGAAGTAGAAAGGAAAACAAGAAGCCATAGGTGAGAATCCTCCGTGAAGTTTTATATATTTCAACAAAAACAATCCCAAGCGTCAACGCCAGACCTACTGTGCAGACATTATAATTAGGCAACAGTTAATACAATGAGGGCGCGTCACAACATAAAACATAAAAAGACCTATAAATCCATCACTGCTCCCAGGGCGTGTAAAGATACTGTGCTTCAAGTTCGAAGTTCATTTTAATTACATACACACAATCATTACATTCGCATAAAGATCGGACTATCATGGTCGTGTCACTATTAACGAAGACAGCCCCACCGTCTTACCGTGCCTGTTACTTATTAAGCGCGACTGGAACAGGCCAAATTCCAGCAACAGTTGCGGGCAGCACCGTGGCCGGTCAGATACCCTCTGCTACCAGACAACTGCCTAAACCTACGGCCTCAGGATTGTAAAAGTAGGGATGTTTCTAAAATATGCATTTACTTCAATATCAAAACTGCTACGGTGAAAATAAAAAGACGTGCATCATCACGGACATAATGGTACACCACATGCCCAATTACACACGCGACGTACGGAAGAATGCGTTTTGGCTGCGAACATCTTCCAAAAAACTTGCCATCTCTTATCACGGGCAAAAACATCTGGAACCACTTATCGGAACCTCACCGTATCTGCTTAAAGTTCCACCCCCCCACTGCTATTCCAAACAACGCGTTTTTCTGGACCATAGGGGTGCATCTGCAATATTGCATTGACCGCGAAAGCAGCAACGGCAAAAATACACATTCGTGCATCAACACGGGCATGCCCGCAGACGGCGTATAAAATTGCGTACCGGTCGATTACACAAAGAGAACCCAGTGTTTTGACTGCGAACACGAAAAATCAGCCGTTCACCACACTCCGTCCGGAGGTCCTGACCTCCCTCACGGAGCAATGATACGAAACCAAACACTTGACTGTCCGCTGAAGGTCACGTTACATACAACCGATTCCGGTGAACTACAATTGTCGACCGTCTCACCTTTACATTGCGGGTCTCCTCGCCGGAATATAACGTTATGTTTGAGCCCGGCGAAATTCTTGTGGTGTGGTGATGCCCTGGACGTTTTTAACCGCCATTACCCCCACATTTCGGCTTGCAGACCGCCGTGTCGATAGAAGAGCGACTATCTTCTCTTCGCGCTGTAGAAGCAGTTGAAAATCGACTGATTGAACTCAGGCACCACCTGTGCGAAGAATTCTAGCCTCCGATTGGTCGATTGAGCAGAATCCTGGCATGCTCATTGGTCAGAAAAATGCAGTTTGGAGCCTCTCCGTTGGTCAGAAAAACGCACGTTTCCCATTGGTCATCTCTGCTGATTAGATTAATTTTGACGATTTGGTTGGTCGGTCACATATGAGCCTGCATGGGGGTTTTCGACAACGCAGGAAGACGGTGCAAAAAGAGCGCCGGCTAGCGACCTTACTTGATGCTACAGTATTTAACATACCCTCAAAAGAAGCACAAAATATGATACTGGTCTCTAATAAAAGCCATTAAAACTAAATCGACTGATCAATAAGCAGAGCGGGAGCACGGACGTTGACGGCAACAACGCACCCTATTATATAAACATGCCAGAGCCTTCATTACTATGATGTTGGGCATCAAGGAGAAGAAGAAAACATGGAGGTCAGGAAGAAGCAATGACAGAGAGTACTAACTCTATGCGGCTACGACGACTTCTTTGGTGCATACATGTACCTCCATTTTTTGAGGCAGTGGCTAGTTGTTCCAATGTCTATCTAACGACAACACCCACCAAAACGATATTGTTTTTTATTGTTTTTAGACAATATCTACTATTTTGTCGGCAACCAAAGAAGTGGGGAGGGGGGCTTGGGCATGTCTGCTACATGTATGTATGACAACGTTGGTGCATGCGCACATGTTTGTAAAAGTTGTTTTGCCTTTGATAGAAGAATATATATTGTTTCTTCGATATTGTCTATTGTTTAAACTCATGCTTTCTTTTTTCTTCCTTTTAAATATCCTTTCTAAGTGGAGTAAAGGTTATTTGCATGATAGACATCTCTTTTCTACCTCTATCTGCATTTCATACTTTCACCCCAGTTGATATTCTATTTCTTACAACACAACAAGATTGGCAATAAGAATTGTTGCATTTTGTGTGATATTTATTCAAGTTCTTCGTCACATTCCTCACAAAATTATATACTGACAGTTTTGGGTATAACTCGCCTACGAAGCCATCTACAGGTGTCCATTGGTAACATATCGTTTTTGCTCTGTTTCTTCTTCTTTTTCTCTAAACACATAAGTTCAATGACCTTGACCAGACCTCCGTCACTATGGTGACCGGTGCTTTAGGAGACACCTTGTGGTGTCAGGTTACATAATGCAGCAAGTGGCAGTTGGTGTGTGTCTGTGTGAGTGTGAGTGTGTGTGTGAGAGAGTGAGTGTGTGTGTGTGTGTGTGTTTGTGTGTGTGAGAGAGTGAGTGTGTGTATGTGTATGTGTGTGTGTGTGTGTGAGAGTGTGTGTGTGTGTGAGTGTGTGTGTGTGAGAGAGAGAGTGAGTGTGTGTGTGTGTGTGTGTGTGTGTTTGTGTGTGTATTTGTGTGTATGTGTGTATGTGTCTGTGTGTATATGTGGTTGTGTATGAATAAACAGAGCAGTAGCAGGCTAGACCATTTGAAGGTTGACATTCTACATTTGCTTTTTAAATGTTACTTTTTTGTCGTTTTTATGGCAACTTTCCTTTATGTTGCTCATCACTGACAGTTCCTTTTTTTTGCACAGGACAGAAGGAGGCGGCGGGAAGCCAAGCTCAAAGCGACACTTCACTTTCTTAGGTTGAACTAATAAAGGCAATGTCTGGATTATGTGGAATATACAACTCTAGATTATAAATATGTCAATCATAAAATGATGGACTTGAAACGTAAACTGTAAATTCTCTCCGTGTGGAGACTGAAGCCTGACTACAACAGTACAGTACTGCTTCATTATATTACATTCAGTATTTCTCATGTGCAGATTTTTTTCTATTTCCTAGTTTTCACCTTAAAACAAAGCTCATGCGAACCACTCACATGTTCACAAAAAGGATTACAAAAAGGGACGAAAAGTCATCTACAGGAGCCCCTTGTTTACATATTGTTTTCGTTCTATTTCGTTTTCTAGTTTTTTTTTTAAGGCAAATTTCCTTTGTATTGTTACCATTACTCATCTGAAGTTTCCTTTTCCGTGCACAGGACAGAAGGAGGCGGCGGGAAGCCAAGCTCAAAGCGACACTTCACTTTCTTAGGTTGAAGTAATAAAGGCAATGTCTAGATTATGTGGAATATACAACTCTAGATTATAAATATGTCAATCATGTAATGACAGACATGAAACGTAAACTGTAAATTTTCTCCGTGTGGAAACTGAAGCCTGACTACAACAGTACAGTACTGCTTCATTACATTACATTCAGTATTTCTCATGTGCAGATTTTCTTTTCCATTTACTACACTTTTCACCTCAAAACAAAGCTCATACAAACCACTCACATGTTTTGCGTTACAAAAAGGTAAATGTAAGTCTGTGAAAAAAGTTTTAGAAGTCACTTAAAAGTTTTAATTTTAAGTCTACTAATTTAGTCTTAAGTTGTACTAGTTAATTTGACTGCGGATATTCGGAGAGCCGTACAGCAGTGGTGAGAGTTCCGCCTGTCGCCTACGGACGTCCTGATAAGAAAAAAAAACAAGTAGGAATTAGCAGGGATGACATGTAGAATGATTTAGTAAAGACAAGGTTGGTGTCAGGAGCAATGACTAAACGGTAGGGTTTCAGGACATACTAGTAGTGAGGATACAATAAGTACCTGGAGCGGTCTGGCATATGAAGTACAACCGCAGGTCGCAGTAGTGGTCGTTCCACTTGTCTTTGTGTGATGGGTTCACGGAGTAAGTGACGCAATCTTGTTCGCGCCGTCCCCGATCGTTGTTCGGTTGTCGCTTACCCCAGGAGTTGTACGACCCAAGTGCAGACCAGTCCATCCACTCAAACTTTCCCTCTTCGCGCTGATCGTGCAGGCCGATCCAGAAGTTCCCACTGTCGCTCATGGAGTTGTGCAGGGAGTCCAGGAAGGCGTTGGTCTCGGCGTCTCGGGGCATGGCGAGGGTGCCGCCGTCTGCACGGCAGGCCGCCGCCGCTTGGTCGAAGGTCTTGCGTGTGTAGAAGAANGTGTGTGTTTGTGTGTGTATTTGTGTGTATGTGTGTATGTGTCTGTGTGTATATGTGGTTGTGTATGAATAAACAGAGCAGTAGCAGGCTAGACCATTTGAAGGTTGACATTCTACATTTGCTTTT
This sequence comes from Branchiostoma belcheri, assembly GCF_001625305.1. Classification (NCBI taxonomy): domain Eukaryota; kingdom Metazoa; phylum Chordata; class Leptocardii; order Amphioxiformes; family Branchiostomatidae; genus Branchiostoma; species Branchiostoma belcheri. The sequence continues at coordinate 613,751 of NW_017802924.1, forward strand.
TAAATGTTACTTTTTTGTCGTTTTTATGGCAACTTTCCTTTATGTTGCTCATCACTGACAGTTCCTTTTCCGTGCACAGGACAGAAGGAGGCGGCAGGAAGCCAAGCTCAAAGCGACACTTCACTTTCTTAGGTTGAAGTAATAAAGGCAATGTCTAGATTATGTGGAATATACAACTCTAGATTATAAATATGTCAATCATGTAATGACAGACATGAAACGTAAACTGTAAATTTTCTCCGTGTGGAAACTGAAGCCTGACTACAACAGTACAGTACTGCTTCATTACATTACATTCAGTATTTCTCATGTGCTGATTTTCTTTTCCATTTACTACAGTTTTCACCTCAAAACAAAGCTCATACAAACCACTCACATGTTTTGCGTTACAAAAAGGTAAATGTAAGTCTGTGAAAAAAGTTTTAGAAGTCACTTAAAAGTTTTAATTTTAAGTCTACTAATTTAGTCTTAAGTTGTACTAGTTAATTTGACTGCGGATATTCGGAGAGCCGTACAGCAGTGGTGAGAGTTCCGCCTGTCGCCTACGGACGTCCTGATAAGAAAAAAAAAACAAGTAGGAATTAGCAGGGATGACATGTAGAATGATTTAGTAAAGACAAGGTTGGTGTCAGGAGCAATGACTAAACGGTAGGGTTTCAGGACATAGTGAGGATACAATAAGTACCTGGAGCGGTCTGGCATATGAAGTACAACCGCAGGTCGCAGTAGTGGTCGTTCCACTTGTCTTTGTGTGATGGGTTCACGGAGTAAGTGACGCAATCTTGTTCGCGCCGTCCCCGATCGTTGTTCGGTTGTCGCTTACCCCAGGAGTTGTACGACCCAAGTGCAGACCAGTCCATCCACTCAAACTTTCCCTCTTCGCGCTGATCGTGCAGGCCGATCCAGAAGTTCCCACTGTCGCTCACGGAGTTGTGCAGGGAGTCCAGGAAGGCGTTGGTCTCGGCGTCTCGGGGCATGGCGAGGGTGCCGCCGTCTGCACGGCAGGCCGCCGCCGCTTGGTCGAAGGTCTTGCGTGTGTAGAAGAACTTGTAGCAGATTCCACGCCACTTGGTGTAACCTTCGGGACAAGGTGCTGGAAAACACGTTTTGTATCAGCTACAGGCAAAGGATAGGTCATATTGAAAATCATGATATACATGTGATATATGCTTCCTTATATTACCAATATTCAAAATTCCACATGTAACGGTGTGTTTGAAAGGCGACTTACAGCACCCCCACATTATTTATTTTCCAACTAATGATGTTGGCACATAGGCTAAGATGAAGAGCCAAAATAACAGCTAAAACAATTTACCCAAAGTCTTCGAGTTCACAATCTCGTGAAGACGCTGCTCCAAGGTGGCGGTCCGGCTGCGCTCGTTGTTCAGGTCGCGCTTCAAGGCGTCAACAGTGGTGGACATGCCGTCTTGGTCGCGCTTCAAGGCGTCAACAGTGGTGGACATGCCGTCTTGGTCGCGCTTCAAGGCGTCAACAGTTGTCGACAATTGGGATATTTCCTACAAACGTGTTTTATACGCACGTCAGAAAAACATGCAACAGCAAATTTTTGTACCCGCTTAAAAACAGAATATCTGAACAACAGGCTTATAGTACAAGACTGTTACCTGTTTGTTGCTGAACGTCAGAGGGGCGAGTCCCACGGCGACCAGACTCAGTAGCACGGCGATGCCGGCGGCCACGCAGCTGCGGCGGGCGCGGAGGAAGCTACAGACACCCCGGCGGGCGCTCGCTCCACCCGGATACGCGCGGTCTGGTGGGAAAACATATTTCGCTCGGGTTATCGCTTACGTCAACTTACCAACTCAACATGTTAATGAATATATATAGTACTTAAACGCTACATCAACAAAACAAAGCCAGAATTTTCATCCTTGCAAATCCTCCGAGATCTACAAAATATGTGTATAGTGATGCCCAGTTTCAACTAACTTACACGTATAAAACTCACAAGTATAAAATCCCATTAATTAATCAATTAATCCATTAAAAGGTATTAGTTTTGCAAATGAAACCCTGATTCCTACCTAAGGCCATGTTGATTTGATTATATGGATGACATCCACGCGCGCATGAAGTTTCGGCCGTTTCCAAAAAAAAAGTTTTCAACCATACTGTAAATTGCACAAAACAGTTGCAACATGAGCACATATATAACGTAATTATAAGTTGAAAAAAAAACAACTTTGAAAACGATACCAATGCCAAAACCAAACGAAAAAGACGAAAATGTAGAAAGTGAATTTGAAGACTAGATTATTCGCCAAACCATACTCTGTGTCATTTGTTAAACCGTCAAAACCACGTAGATTTCATAATGAAAGCAACTTTTTTTTGGGCCAAACTTTTTCTTATTCGCACGCTCGCATCAGTTTTGGAGTTCCCAGAGGATGTCATCCAACATGGCCTAACTACCCTGTTTTTCACGACTGATGTCAGAAACACAATGATATTTTTCCAAGGACTAAAGCCCGTTGTGCATGTGGCAGGAAATTTAAAGTGTACCTTTGAAGAAGCTGTGAATTCCATCGCACCGAATCCGATGCGAGAACGTTCACGAACCCTGCTGATGAATTTTACATGCGAGGCGCACAGTAAACAATGGAGGGATTTCTTGTTGTCATGAAATTTACCCATACAGCAAACTATGCGATAGTCAGTAAGTTAACATATACACTAAAAATATTTTGTATAGTCTGGCCATGGGTATCCAGGCTATCTTTCGTACTGATAGTACAAATATCCACTGTAAAAGGTAGGTGTGAAAATCGCCGGTTACCTGCAGACGTTGCGTGACGTTTCACCTCCTCGGCGTTTTCGTACGTGTGTGAAGACGTGTCCTGGTCTTCCCGCTGCTTGTCAGAAGCGCCGTTGCCATGGCGGACACGCTCGCGTGAACCACTCTGAGGGACGGGACGGGGTTGGGGCGCCCCGCTGGTTTGGCGGCTGTCGGGGCCGGAGAAAGGCGACCGGACAGGCTCTGCCTGCTCATACATTTCGGCCGTACTGTGCACACTGTATTGTTGCGCAGTGTATAACTGCAAAATTCATGAATATGGCAACTAACACCTTCATTAGTCTGACTTAGTAAGGCTACATTTGCCCGTATTTGGAAAAATGACGTGGGATGAGGTGATGCAATAGCATTTTGTGTTTATGCAAGAGCCAGACTCATTTTCGTGGCAAAAGAATAAATATTTCTGGGCAGGTAGGGAGAAACATAAAAGAAATCTGTGCGCATGCACAGGCGTTGTTCATACATACATGTAGCAGACAAGCCCAACCCCCCTCCCCCCCACTTGGTGTCCAATGGGCAAATTTGGAGCAGCCAGCGTGTCCCATAATGTAGATTTTCCCCGGGCACGGTTTGGGACAAGGCATCCGCGTGTCCCGAACTGTGCTCAGTCCCCAGGCACGGTTCGGGACACGCGCCGAGTGTCCCAGACCATGCCCGGGATTGGTTTGGGACAAGGCCATCGCGTGCCCAGAACTGTGCGCGACCTGAGGCACGGTTCTGGACAAACACTTTGTTTATCTACAAGTTGATTTGCTCTAGTCTGTCGTGGATACGCGTCAGGACTATCCAGATCCGTGCCGTGGGGTTGGTGGGTACTAGAAAAAAAAAAGCCTAAAAACACCCTAAAAATACCCCCCAAACCCAAACCTCTTCTTGGAGAGTAGGAGACAAAATGCAACTTGTAATGTAGCAAATGAAACTCCCCCTTTT
>NW_017802924.1:617518-634932 GCF_001625305.1 Branchiostoma belcheri
AAAGCAATAGCAACATATAATGGAACGACGGACACAAAGTTAACCAAATACTAAAGTGAGTAGACCAACGAAAGCAAATACCTGTACAGAAGATGGGAAGCTTGGAGAACTACTTAACTAAATTACTAACCTAACCGGTGCGGGAACAGACGTCGGGAAACAGAGAACAGCAGAGCAGAAGAACGATTTCGGGCGCGTCCCGCTATTAAATAGTGCGCACGGAAGGGCGGGGCAATATTTGCATGGCGGAGGCGTGGTCAGGCTTTGACCAATGACGCGTCTGGGTCACGTGCTCTCACCACGTGACCCCAGACCGTATAACGCAGTGATTGGCCTGTTACATTGTATTAACTAGTCTCTGTATATTATTATCTAAGTCCATGTCGACCAAACATAAGACTAAGTTGTGAGAAAACTGCGTTTTGAAAGCACATGTTGTACACAGACTCGCAAAATCTCACGTAATCTAGCCATATAAGAAATCGTGGGCGTGAATAATTATGTTTAGGTCCCCGCCAATCACTATGATTGACAGCGCTTCCGGGCACGGTTCTGGACAGTCAGGCTGTGTCCCGTTCTGTGCCCGCTCAGGCACGGAATGGGACGGGCACAGTTTAGGACACAACAGCCATCGCGTGTCCAGAACTGTGCGCGACCTGAGGCACGGTTCTGGACAAACACTTTGTTTATCTACAAGTTGATTTGCTCTAGTCTGTCGTGGATACGCGTCAGGACTATCCAGATCCGTGCCTGGGGTTGGTGGATACTGAAAAAAAAAAAGCCTAAAAACACCCTAAAAATACCCCCCAAACCCAAACCTCTTCTTGGAGAGTAGGAGACAAAATGCAACTTGTAATGTAGCAAATGAAACTCCCCCTTTGGTTAAGGTTCCCTGCGTCAGCAAAATATGACGTCACAAATGAAACTTCCCCTGTGCTGGAGTTCCCTGAGTTGGCAAAACATTACGTCACTCGGTTTACGCCCTGTCCACGTGTAAGCGATTCAGAACCCAAATTGACCCTTTCGGCCTTATCTATGTAAATTAAGTTCATGTCTTAAGACGGAACCTGGACCGTGTGGTCAGTCTGGAGCCAGGTTGGACACCGCGGTCCGGAGGTCTGCACGTGGGCGGCGACACAGCGACACCATGGAGGTAAAAAAGAGACAGCGTAATTTTAGTCTGGTTTATTTTAGTTGTTACCGTCCCGGTAACCCACGCCCTCGGCCTGTACTGGTGAGTGTCTTTGCCCTTGTATCCCCGTAATGTAAATTGTCCCCTTTCGGAAACTTGTACTGAGGTAAATTGGCCCCTTTGCATACTTCAATAATTATTGTAAACTAAGGTGACCTGCAACGAATAAAACAGAGTTGGAGCGAGAATTGAACCTTGGCTTGGTGTGGTGAATATAACAGCCTGCTTTAAGGTGACAAGTTCTACTTCCTACACTGATAGTAATACGTTGCCCTTCCTTAGAAATGGTTTTATAAAACTCTCCATACACGCCCTTAAATTACCCATGATGCCCCTGACACGTGGGCGCCGCCATGTTGTGACCTGTGACCCGGCGCGTGGGACAGACAGTCAGAAGCAGCTCCGCTCACAAACCAAGGACAGAAGTCCTCTAAAAACTCCCGTATACATCACCAACCGGACCGACTCACAGGACTAACCCATGGCGCCCGTACCGAAGGTCCAGCCGGCGGCGGGGGACCAGCCCGCCGGGATCCGGGCCATCCTGCTCGGGCCGCCCGGTGCCGGGAAAGGCACTCAGGTAAGAAATTTCCACCTACCTGGAAATCTCCAAGCAGATGTTGTCTGGAACATCGTGGCTTTTCTGACTTCTCTGAGAGTATTTGGGGAGGTTGGCTGTTAGATTAGGGGTGAGGGGCTGTCAGAAAAGCCAGCTTCTACTAACATGGCCTAATATCTGCTGTTACTACCTGCAAACTGTATGTAACTTTACCAGCAAGACTTCTTTAGGATTTTTAAAAGGGTCACGAGATCTCTTGATAACAGTTAACGTCTTACAGATACTTTTACTGTGTGATACTTTTAGTTGAACTTCAGGCTACCGTCCCAAATTTGCCATGATGCTAGATCCTTTCAAGGAAGTCAACCCCATTTATTGCGAACGGATTCTTGGGTCATAATTCACAGGTTTTTCATTAATTTTTTGTTCAGCAGCAAGAAGTTTTCTTTACCACAATCTGTGTGTACTGCGATACTGCAATCAATAAAGGGGTTATGCATGGGGGGGCTACTATGTCATTTTTGGGAAGAATGTTTGGATCGACATTTAATATGATTTTCATTGACTTTCATATTGATGTCAAAGAGGTTACTATATCCAATGTGTACTTTGCTATAAACTGTGTAACGTTATTTTTTCTTCCAGGCTCCCAAGCTGGCAGAGAAGTACTGTGTATGTCACCTCGCCACAGGTAGGACAAGCTGAAGGAACAAAATACATTGTTTTTTGCGATGCCTCAGGGGCGGAGCCATTGGTATACTACTGCAATTGAGTGGAAAATATTTTAAGAATTCCACGAATGCACTCCCTAGGGAATTAAATTTTGTCAACAAGATAACTCAAGAATTGCTAGATGGATTGGTTTCATACTTGGTGGGTTGGTAGGGTGTGACTAAATCTAGAAATGATAAGATTTTGGGCCCCCGAGTGGCTTCCCTTGGTACTGCAGCGGAACTTCTGGTCTTCATATCTCGCGATCTGGACATGCCTGGGTCATGATGGTAGGTAGCTGCTTGGAGAGAAGTCATGCGAGTTATTAAGGCCCCCTGCAGGCTCTCACCTATGTGACTTGGTTCAGTGCACAAGTCTGAGAAACTGGTCTGTCCTTGTTAAGATGTGACGTTGTTGTGTTCAGGTGATATGCTTCGTGCTGTTGTTGCCTCTGGATCTGAGCTTGGGAAAAGGCTGAAGGAAACAATGGACCAAGGTGAGTAGGACATGTACAAATAATATATACATCTGTGTATTTTACGTACCTTTGATCAGTTTCTTCACAAGATGACTTTGGCAATGTGAATTTTCAGCAGCAGAATTTGTTATATTTAGGCCACACCAATTTGATTTCTTGGTTAACAGATTTTTGAAGAAAAATAATGGAGCGGGCGGGCGAAAAAAAATAGAAATAAAAGCAGGCCTAGGCATCCTGTTATGGCCCAAAATGGTACCATAGGAGCCATGAAGTCAACATAACATGCTGGTTCAAAATTTAAACACTGAATTTTGAACTTTTAATGATACCACTGCATTGAAAGATGGAATAACTGTAACAACTAGGAAGAAAAGTACTGTTTTCAACTGTTCAGGGCAAAAAATGAGCATTTTGCACTTTATTCTGAATTTTTATTTTTATTTGCAAATCAGACAAAAATGAAGCGGGCGAATCCGTTAACTAAATAAGGATTGTTATATCACTGCTCACAGGTAAACTGGTTAGTGATGAGATGGTTGTGGAGATGATTGACAACAACCTGGACAAACCTGAGTGTCAGAATGGCTTCCTGCTGGACGGCTTCCCTCGTACTGTCACTCAGGCAGAGAAGGTAGGACTCACACAGGGGGATGGATGGAAGGAATGGGTGAAGAAAGGCATGGCTGATTGAAGTGTGAATGAATGAATGATTGGGCATATTAAAAAAGAATTAAATGAACTAGTGAAAAACGAAATTTCCCAATGAACGATGGATTGAATGAATGAGTGTACCTGAAAGAGAAAAAATAGTACCTGTAGTAAGTGATTTGTTGCCTATGGCAGCTGTTTTTTTTTTTTATCTTGGGCCACACCGACTTAATTTTATGGATAACATCTTCTGACGACCCCCAAACTAGTGCGCGCTAGTGAATTAAAAAAAAAAATTCCGGCCCAAAATAAAAATGCTACTAAACCACAGGTATACTCTGTACAAAGCTGGTATCCTGAATTTTGCGGCAGTACTTAGCAACGTATACGACGCACATGCTGGCTTTTTGCGGAATTTATAAATCGGCACTGTGGGTATGTTCTGAGTTCTTGAGTCGTGGTGCCATCCCCCTAAGCTAGAGTTACCACCGGCTCTGTACTGTTGCTAACTACCCAGGCCTAGAGTGCACGCGCGGATGTCATCCATAAAATTAAGTCGGTGTGGCCTTGGTTTCCTTCTTTAAAACCTGCCTTTAATTTGTCAGTTTTTCATCTGGTAGCAAATTGAGTTTTGTTTGTTTGTTTGTTTATTCGATCTCCATTAGATTTACATGAAATGTTTTAGTTGTTTATCTATGTCTAAATTTTATATAAATAAGCAATAAGGATTTATTGATTTATAAAGCCTTAAAGGATATTAGGGCAAAGAACTGGCATGTTCTGTGCAATGTTGACCTGTACCCTTTGACCTGTGACCCAGCTGGATGACCTCCTGGACTCCAGGCAGTCCCAGCTGGACTCAGTAGTAGAGTTCGGGATTGACGACTCTTTATTGGTCAGGAGGATCTGTGGCAGGTAAGACTGGTCATGATTGGAAGTGTGCTTATTTCTTTGTTGTAAGTTTAGTCACTCGTCTAGTAAGAATATATTTCTATATTAGTGAATACAATGTACCAGTATTTATCCTACATTCCCGGCACTGGCACTAGCACTAGTCCCACAGTCTAACCACTAGTACACTGAGTCCCACAGTCTAACCACTAGTACACTGAGTCCCACAGTCTAACCACTAGTACACTGAGTCTCACAGTCTAACCACTAGTACACTGAGTCTCACAGTCTAACCACTAGTACACTGAGTCCCACAGTCTAACCACTAGTACACTGAGTCCCACAGTCTAACCACTAGTACACTGAGTCCCACAGTCTAACCACTAGTACACTGAGTCTCACAGTCTAACCACTAGTACACTGAGTCCCACAGTCTAACCACTAGTACACTGAGTCCCACAGTCTAACCACTAGTACACTGAGTCCCACAGTCTAACCACTAGTACACTGAGTCCCACAGTCTAACCACTAGTACACTGAGTCCCACAGTCTAACCACTAGTACACTGAGTCCCACAGTCTAACCACTAGTACACTGAGTCCCACAGTCTAACCACTAGTACACTGAGTCCCACAGTCTAACCACTAGTACATTGAGTCCCACAGTCTAACCACTAGTACATTGAGTCCCACAGTCTAACCACTAGTACACTGATTTTTTCAGGCTCATCCACAAGCCCAGTGGAAGATCGTACCATGAAGAGTTTAACCCTCCTAAGGTGGAGATGACTGATGATGTGAGTCCAGCATTTGTTCAGACTATTAACACTCTTTAGACTATGAACTGAAATGTACTCCTAAATTTACTTACATGTAGCACAATGTACTAGTACAATGTAGTTTTAGCAGAATTATTTCTTTTCACTGGTGACTCACAGCTTGACAAGAAATGCTTTTAAAGATTGGAATATCTGGTTGGGTAGTGTGAGTGTAGTAATTGGTCATTTGGTTCCTTTTTTTGACAAATGCTAAGACTGGGCTTAAATGCACTGCTTTTAATTGCCATGCACACTGTAACAGTGTAACAGTAAGGGGTTTATAGGCGCTACCAACTGATCTGGCAATCGGGTCTAGACCTTTTAGACCCTGTTCATACCAGACTTACATTTAGCGGTTTCAACCGGTTTTTCAAAAACCCGGCTAAAACCCTTAGCGTTCATACCAGACTTTTGATAACCGATTAATCGGCCATGACTGCAGTTTGAATAACCGTTCCTCCCGCTCTTCCGATTGTTGTCCTTGGCCTTCTTACTTGTATGCCGTCTTCAGTTTTTTTTTTTTTTACCTTACTGCGGCACTGATCCTTTATCTTCAAGAAATCAGCCTCCTCCAACATTTTTGTTTCGGTAGAGCCCTCGCCCCCCCCCCCAGCTTTTTCGAATTTGGCGACTCCTGCTCTCCAAACCTAAGTATCAGGAGCGTCTCGTCCGCCGACCAGGTTGCATATGCTGATTCCATCGCAAAATGAAGAGAAATCATGGAAAAACAGTGGAAACGAACTCAAGTTGGTCAAAACAACGCGATCTAAGAAGCTTGCAGGTCGCACTCGGTCAGGATGCTGACCCCGTGACCCCGAAATTATGACGCAAAAACCGGTTCAATAAACCCTTAGCGTTCAGACCAGGTTTTTCGGTGGAAAAACCCCACAAAAACCCTTCAAAAACCACCTCCCGAGGTGGTTTTTCAAAATCGGATTTAAACCCCTAAAAAACCGGTTAATTTGCGTTCACACCAGGTTAAATAAAAACCGGTTTTTGAAAAACCGGTTGAAACCGCTAAATATAAGTCTGGTATGAACAGGGTCTAAGCGGAGAGGTTAGAGTGCCTGTGGACTGGTGCCCGGGTTTGGTCGTGGGTTCGAACCCCGGCCCGGGACCAGTGGGGTTTTTACTGGCTCCTCCTGTTTCTTACAACATCAGCATCATTTCTTGTTTTATTTGACCAGTCTTTTCCTTCTGACATCTGTTTGCTTTTCAGTCATATCAAGGACATAATCTGTATAATGTCCTTGGTCATATGTATGCAACTCACTGACAGAGCCATGAAATGAAAAATGTAGTGTTCAGCAGAAAATGGGGTAAAACCAGGGGAAAAAAAGGTAAAATGGATAGCATGAAAGTTCATCTGTGTTGGTACAAGTCATTATGAAATAAAGACTAAGCTTTAACTTCCACACAAGAGCTCACAGACCTACCCTGAACAGAGACGGGGGGCGACACAAGTTATCTGGCACGTATGACCCGCTACTATGGTGACGTGTCTATGACGTCATGTTCCAAGAGTAGACGGGTCCATTCCGTGAACAAGGTTGATGGAGTCAACCGAAAATTTGGGTTAAGTCCCATTTCTGTAATCTAAGTGTTGGAAGTTAAAGCTTAGTCTTTATTTCATAGGTAAAATGGATGTTAATTTTGTTGTCAGGTGACTGGTGAACCGTTGATACGTCGGTCAGACGACAATGCTGCGACGCTGACCAAGCGACTGGAGGCGTATCACAACCAGACCAAACCACTGGTGGACTACTACCAGAGGAAGAACCTCCACGCCAAGGTGGACGCTGCACAGAGTCCAGACATCGTCTTCGCAAGCATCCAGGCAATTTTTGACCAGGCAACCAGTAAAGATAAAGTGCTGTTCATGTGAAAGTCACCAGGGGGCAGTGCTTCTTATAACATAGGGATGTAGCTGGTGGAACTTGATAACCATAATAAACAGTATACAATTGGTGGCAAAATAATTAAAATGTTACATGTCCATCTACAACTTTGGGACCCAACTGGAATAGCACAAATTATGGTGTTATGCCTCATAGAAATGTCAGACAAAATTGTGTCAATTTTTAAATATTGAAAATGAAATACACAAACTTAAAAGACAAAGCTGTTAAGTACAAGTAAAAAAAAGTACAAAAACTGGCCATATTTCTACATGTTTAACAGTTGTACAATGATTGGTTTCTCTACAATGTCTGTCATATATACTAGGACACAGTAATACATGTACATGTACAAAATGTATCTCCAAGTAAATGCTAGCTTGAGAGATTGAAACATTTTTTTGATGCACTCTAAAAAGTTTGAAATGCAAAGTGACCAGTGTTGACCATTTCTGTCTCAGGTAACCATTGTCTGATGTCTACAGTCTCATTGTTCCAGTCTAACTCTGGAACTCCCCATTCCCTCTTAAATGTAGAATATGTCATGGTGCAATAGTGGACTTGGGGCTTTAGAAATAGCCAGGATTTCTTTCTAAAGCCTTTTCAGCTTTAGTAATTGTTCTCTCAGTCACTTCCTGCCAAAAACAACTGTCAGCGTCGCACATACTCTGTACATCTTTTAATGACGCCACATAACGAGTTATAAACACTTTTGGCAGGGAAACGACCGAAAGAGATTACGAAAGTTCTGTTATTTCAAGGAGGTTCAATACAATATTTTAAACCTCCTTGGTTATTTACAAAGGAATTATCACAATAGAATAAGGTGAAAATTATTTTTCTCTTATACACATGACTATAGGTTAACAATAAAGAGTATTATTTGGTGTCAACACTTGCTTCTTGTTAAATTTATTATTTAACCCCCATGTGAAGGGACAGTAGTGTTTAGAGTAGACTGACCCAGAACAGGCACTGAACAAGACTGAGAGGGGTGAAGGAGGCCATATACATCAGGGCCCATCAGTCTACTGAGGAAGACCAGAGTGACTGGTCCAAAGCTCTAGGTAAGAGAACTTTTTTGTGTTGGACCAAAAGTTTTAACTCTAAACATGTAACTACCAACACATGAACTTTCGTGATAGAAGGGACAGTAGGTGAAAAACAGCTGATGTGTAGAGCATTACACATATTTAAGGTATGTCACTTGGGTGGTTATGAGGTTAGCTACGGGTGTTTCGGCTCCTGTAAGAACTACAGTACCCGTATCACACAGCCTTTCAAAAGTTCCATAGAACTATGTAAGAGGTGCTAGTGTCACGGAAATGAAAAGAAACCTACAGTGGACCTCACTGGAAGACAGAAGAAAGATGTCTAGACTATGCATGATGTACAAAATGACTAATAAACTGGTGGATGTCCCAACTACTAAGTACCTAATACCAGCCCAGAAGAGAACAAGAAATAGCCACGCATTCAAGTACCAGAGTTATCAACCAAGGATTGAGGTGTTCAAGAATTCATTCTTTCCTAGAACTATCGCAGAGTGGAACTCACTGTCACCAAGTACAGTAGGGGCATTGTCAATAGATAGCTTTAAACAATGTCTAGAGCTAGAAGTTCAAGGGTTAGGTGTAACAAGTCGATCGGTGTAATATAGCCAGCTGCCGCCGCGCCGCGTGCCTGCGAAGCTGGTGTGTTACGCCGAAAGGCGGTTATACCGGCTATACAGATACAGATACAGAATAAATCAAGTGCACGTTGCATGCACTGGTTTTGAAAATTTGCTTACCATGTATTACATGTATTCGCACTTTGGAATTGATGTTACTGGTATAAAAATTTTATGTTTAGGGACACCAAATTTTGGCACATTTCATATTGAATTCTGTGTTTTCTCAAATGGGAATGACATAAAATACAACACGGTGTATTCCACATCACCCTCAGCTCTTCTGCTGGTAGGGCATAACATATTAATTTTACAGAGATAGAATAAGTGCAACTACAAAAGCAAAGAGAATACACAAGAGTATGACACAATACAGTAAACAATTTCATACTGCACTTTTAATCTTTAAGTAATTTCAACATCATCCAACAACTTTTCTCAGAAAAATGATATAATACAACCAGAGACACCTAGTATGCAAAAATACAACTGATCATTGTAAGTGGCTTGATCCTGATGGCTATGGAAATAAATAATCTTGATTTTAATCTAACATTTAAATACTATTACATACAACATTGTCAGTGGAAGTACATGTATGTACAAGCATCAGAATACATATTCATGGCCAAAATTTGTCAATAAGTAATTGTCCTTGGTTCCTTATGGCTGGATCAAAAATGCATACATTAGGTTAAAAACATTAAATCAGAAGCATTTCAAATACATGTACATGGTAAAAATCACATGAAACACAGAATTTTATAGGATGTAAAATGGACAAAATTAGGCTGTTCTCTATAGAAGTAATTAAAAGAATATCAGGTTTAAGGTTTTTCTTGGTAATTAAAAGTTATATTTCTTGTTAAATATTCATTTCAAATATTCCAGTGCAAAAACTGTTGAAAGGCTCTCGGATGATTTGATGATTGCTTAGATGGGTTCCAGGAATTGTGTCATCATAAAATGTGATTACCATAATGCCAGCCAATCACAGTGCAGATGTAAGAAATCATGTAAGCTCATTGGCTAAAACACTTAATGGGATTTTCAGTCAAAATTGAGTCTGTTTTACTGAATGATGTTGCACTTCAGCAAAAAGGGTGCCTCTGTTATTACAGAAAAGGTATAATGGTGATGTTAATTTCATTAACCAGTCATTTGGGCTTTTAACTGCAGTAAAAGTGACACAAATTAGGCCACACCAATTTAATTTGTTGATTCTCAGATGCGCCTCTTCATTTTTTTCTGATTTGCAAAAAAAAAAAAAAATTCTGTTTCTGACGCAACTCAAAAATGCTCATGTTTGCCTGCAACAGTTGAGGAAAGTCCTTTTCTTCCTAGTTGTTACAGTTTTTTCATCTATCAATGCAGTGGTTTGATTAAAATGTCAAAGTTTGTTCTTTAAATATCAACCCAGCCTTTTGTGTTGAGTTCATATCTCCTATCGTAGCATTTGGGGCTATAATAGGAAGCCTAGACCTGTTTTATTTCTATTTTTTTCCCAGCCTGTTGCTTCATATTTTTTCTGAAAAAGTCCGAGAACCAACAAATTAAATTGGTGTGGCCTTACAGTAAAATACTGCCTTTTTTCTACATAAGATTGGAGGCACTTCCCTTGGGTCCCTCACCACAGTTTAGGCCTGATTATGAAAGAATGAACATTAACAAGGCACAGTCCAGATTCTATATCATACATAGTACTCTTACAGTAGAAGGCATAGTAACTGACTGGTAGGAATTCTATCATACACGTACAGCTATTCTGGGATACCAAACCATTACACAAGGACCAGATCCTCCCCTATAGTTTTGTATATCTCCATCAAAAATACACTCTTAATAAACCAAGGGAATTGCTACACAACTATGTCCAATGTTTTCACATACACAGCAACCAAAAGAAAGGTTTTGAATACTTTTGAATACCAAATCTTGCACCTGGTTGATGTCTTGTTGATGAACCCCTGATTTAGATTTTTTGGTTATCCCAAGTCACCCTTTTCCTTAAATCTTGATTTCCTTTTTTTAAAATACTGATTAAGGCCCAACTCGTTATCTTTAAGTACAAGCAGATATCCTGTAGATCATGTATCATATGGCAGTGAGATAGGTACAACTCTATGAGAATAAATTGTTTTCTAACCGATTATTAGACTGACGTTTGTGCTTGTTGTTTGTTGCATTGCTAAAATTTATGTCTTTTCCAGAAAGACGCCATCTAATATTAAGTTTAATCTTAAGGCCAGTCATGATTTTGTATCTTTGTCTCAAAAGTAGTGGCAAAAATAAAATTGTAAAATATATTTGAGATTACAAAGAATAAGAAGGAAGACAATCTCCAACTACATTCAGGTACGAGAGAAGCTTAATTAACACAATTTTAACACTGAAAATCATACAGCCTTTTGAGGCATGATTTTTGGTCACACAATTAAGTACACTGGCAAGGTCTCAAAATGTACAAAAGTCATGCTTATCAATGTGTACAGTCAAACCTCTGCTTTGCTATTAGGGACACATATCATGATCATGATCATCTGCATTCATACAATACATTTATTAACATTTACAATATTTCAAGATCAACAACAAACTACAAAAGGCACCTACAGTTATACATTTTGTACAAGACAATTTCAGGGCTGCACCCATTTGATTTCTTTGTTCTTTGTTTTTTTAATATCATATAAAACTGGGTATTAGTATTTTAAACACTTGCATTAAATTTTGTATTAAAAAATAATTCAAAAAGGAAAACTCATTTTAGCAAACATACAACATTAGGCACTTCCTGATTGGTCCATAGGAATCATGTGACTCCAAGGGAGGAGGGTATGTGCAGCATGTTGGCATAATTCGAACGCACTGCACCTGCGCAAAACCCGTAATGTATTGTGCATAGCACTTCGGCAGAATGTCTCATATAAGGTGGTATTCGCATATATAAGGCTAACCTCCCGTCTGTAGTTTCCAAATGTTATGTGGAAAAAGATATCTTCTGCAACAGGGAAAATTCTGATGCAATGTTGACCAAAAATTTAACGAAAACCGTGAAAATACAGGGTTCTGCGCAGGCGCAGTACGTTCTGCTGACGTGCTGGTACATGTATGTGCAGGCATGTCGGCAGGACATATATAACGTTCCATCTGCATGAAAACTGGATTTTTTACAAAGTATTTTGCTGGATGTTTCGTCAATGTAACATCAGAATTTGGCCCATTGTAGACCATATTTTCTGCGACATAACATCTGCAAACTATAGAGATGATGTCATCCTTAAATACACAAATGGCAACAATAACTGAGACGTTCTGCCGAAGTGCTATGCACAATACATTAGAGACGTGTAGTGCATTCTGCTTTAGGCACTTCCTGATTGGTCTAGAAGAATCATGTGACTCCAAGGAAGAAGGGTACGTGCACAACTTATGGCTCAATTGAAAGATGCAACAAAAACTATAAAAAAATCAATAAAGTAATGTAAAAAAAAGATCATTGGATGGTTTCTTTGGGCAAAATAAAAATGGACAAGAAAAATCTGAGAACCAATAGACCAAAGGATGCAGCAGTCTTTTGACAAGACTGGAAACAGCATCAAATCTTTTGTTTGATTTGAAGGCAACATTCATGTCAATATAAACATCCACGTCTAGTTTACAGCAACAAGAACAGAAAACATACAGAAATGGTTTTTCTTTTCCCCAGTTTTGGAGGTGCCTCTCCACTGTGGTATCACGACACCGCAGAATGTTTTGTTTTGACTCTGAACAAATCTGAAACATCGCAAAAACCTCCTTATTTTCACTTTTAACACAAAATTAAATCCCTCCTTACAGTACCTCAAAGCAGATTACATGTACTAGAAGTAGAAGGCAACTTGTTGAGACCTGTCTATTGGGGTTTTAAACATTTCATAAAAATTGATGGTTATTTGTTCTTTTTTTTTAAATTGTAAGGCCACACCAATTTAATTTCTTGGTTAACGGATTCGCCCGCTTCATTTTTTTCTGATTTGCAAAAAAAAAAAACAAATTCAGAATCAAGTGCAAAATGCTCATAGTTTGCCCTGAACAGTTGAAAACAGGCCTTTTCTTCCTAGTTGTTACAGTTATTCTATCTTTCAATGCAATGGTATCATTAAAAGTTCAAAATTCATTGTTTAAATTTTGAACCAGCCTGGTGTGTTGACTTCATGGCTTCTATCGTACCATTTTGGGCCATAATAGGATGCCTAGGCCTGTTTTTATTTTTTCTGCCCGCCCGCTCCATTATTTTACTAGAAAAATCCGTTAACCAAGAAATTAAATTGGTGTGGCCTAAATGTGTAACTTTAATGTACATATTAGAAACATGATAACTGCTTGATATGTTTTAGTCCTTTTTGATTTGTATTAACTGCTAAATGATATTGTATTCATTGACGATTATTCAGTTGTGATCTTTGCTTGACTGTCCAAAAAGACAATATACCACATGTACAGAACATTGTCATAAGACGACTTTTAATTCTTCAATCATTATGTTAGCTTTAAATTAATGAAAATGTATTACAAAATAAACTGTATATAATTTAACATCAAGGCAGATTACTTTAAATTTGAACACAAATTTCGTCTTATGATGACATTCAGTACATTTACTAAAGACAGAAGTTCAAACCAAAAGACAAACTTGAATCTAGTATATACTAGGTAGTCAGGAAGGACACTTAATGAGTTTTTGGTTTGATGACCCATTTCGCATGTGGGTTGACCTTCACTAAGGTCGCTATGTTGGTGTCCATGTCCAAACATCGTTCACCTGTCAACAAGACATGAGCAAAGTGTGAGAAAACTTTCAAGTAAAACAACAAACACAACATCAGCTAAGAACTATACCAGACTAATAAGAACAATTAATAAGAACTTACAAGAACTGTACATGTATGTCACTAACATTTTGAACAATATACACTTTTTATATCATAAAAACAACATAGTATCACAATACAAAGCAAAGAGAACAAAAGGCATTCAATTTGATAAATACAATATAATGCACAATGTAGCACAATTTACGTAACATGTATTGGCATGTTCAGCTTATAAATTTGCAACTGAATGGGCCTATTTTGGGTAGATAGAAGTGATAGTGTCAAACCTCTGTAAACATTGTAAAAGAGCTGAACAGTCTTATCGAGAAGAGTTTGTTTGTTTGTTTTTTTATTTTTTTAACCAGGAAATGTATGTTTGCGTTTTTCAAAGATTCCTGGGGTGTGGGGTAACTAGGTGTTATGTGAGCCACAGCTACATGTATATAAGCCTCATTGCACTGTCAGCTACAATGTAACAAATAATTCTATGCTTTGTCCTATAAGCATTATGATTCATGTTCAAACAAAGAAGATTTAGACCATTGACAGGTGGCCAAAAGCTGATTTGGATCCTGAGGCTACATGAATTTAAAACTAGAGAAGTAACATTTGCAAAGCAAATGCATAATGTTTCCCTTCGGACATGGTCTACCCTCAGGCTGTTAATTCTTACTAGTATATGGTGATAGGAGCAGAGCAGACCATGAAATTGCAACATTATGTAACCCAACACCAGTCACCATGGTGACAGACATCAACAAATCATGTCATTGGTCAGGTCATACTTTATTAGGTCACTATTTGGAGAAGAAGAAGAAGAAGAGGAAGAAACCGAGCAGAAACAATATGTTTTCCTTCGGTAAACATAAATATTGGTGTGAAAAAGTTTGTGGTACGTACCAATGTTTCCACCTCTCTCGTACAGGTACGTGTTGTTTCTGGCGTACACAGCGGAGTGTGGCGGGTTGATACAGCCTGGCGGTGCATTCCCAGGCTCGTGTGAACTGAGAAATGTGAATAAGTGAAATTATCTTAGTAAAAGGTTGAACTTTATTCCAACACACAATTGTACAGGGATCAAATTTTCAGCGACCACTGTCGCCTTCATCAGGATAATTAATGACCAATCACTTCACAACGTGATCTTGCGAGAGTTACGGTTTACAAACACGTGACCTTATTCACACAAGATTGTACTGATATGTGACGTAAGCAATTGATCAAATTGCTTACGTCAAGTGAAATTATCCATACAGGACAGAAAAACTGGACATCCTGTTGCAGTACCAAGGAAAGTCACTAGGGGCTCTTCACAAATACATGTAGACTCATTATTACTGCCCAAGACTTTTTAGTCCTATTGTAATGTCCTCACAGAATGTAATCAGTGTTCTAGCCAGCCTGAAATTGTTATCTGTCATTTCAATTTCATTTCACATACGGGTACTGTAACATCATGTCAACCTGGAAAATGTGGAAATCTTGACCCTGAAACACTATTTCCTGCAAATTTTGCTGGTAGACCAAAATTTAATGACAAGTTTCTTTGGGTGAAAATTACACAAGCCTAGGACTTCAGCTTGACACCCCAATTATTGTCTGTCACAGCTGACTGAAGTTAGGTAAAAATTTTTGTCCACCATGAAATTCTGTCAACAGAATGACAGACGCTGACTTGAACACTGGATAATACATTATAATAGTGCACGGAGATAAGATGTAGTTGTAGTAGTAGTAATCCATTCTTTATTACCTTCGCCAAGAAGGTTATGTTTTCAGTAGCGTTTGTCCGTCTGTGAACAGCATAACTCAAGAAGCTTAGTATGCATGCATTGTCATGAAACTTGGTAGGTGGGTAGGTCTTAATGAGACCTAGAAATGATTAGATTTTGGGCCCCCTGGCGGCTTTTGTTGGTACTGCAGCAGAACTTCCGGTTTTGATATCTCGTGATCTGGACATGCTAGGGTCACGAATTTTGGTTGGTAGATAGCTCTAGGGGTAGGGAAGATGTGACATGAGTTTAGACCCCCTAGCGGCTTTTTCTGGAACTGCAGGAACGATTCTTGAAAAATCTCCGAAGGTTGATAACTCAAGAACCGGTTGACGGATTGTCATGATTTTTGGTATGTAGGTAGCTGAAGTGATGCTTGACATAATCAGATGACAATTATGCAAATCAGGTGCTAATTTGCATAATTAATGCGGAAATTCTATAAACCTACTTCATTCGATAATAGGACTATGAAACACTTGTGACATGTAATTGAGATCTAGAAAAACATCTGAGGATATAAATTATGTAAATGAAGACATAATTTGCATAATTAATGGGGAATCGTTATAATTTCATAGTTGTAATTGCTGGGAATTTCATACTTGCCGCATTTGGAAGTTAAGTGAAGGTGGACATCAATGAAGATAATTTATTCACATTATGACCTCATTTGCATAATTTATGAGGAAGTGCTAGAATAGCCTATTTTGTTAAGATAAGGCTGTCATTGGGTGGAGAATATGATCAAATGATGTAATCCATGCTAATGACGCTCTTATTGCGAAATCAATTATTAAAATTGTATAATCCGTCAACCGCAAGGGTTAACATCATTTGGCGAAGGTATGAGATCGTGGAACTCTTGTTCTCAATATGCTTGTTCGGTCATACGACCGCTTTTCGACAAGGTCGAGAAGGGTGAGGGGGGGGGGGGGGTCACGGATTTCCAAGATAAACAAAAAAAATTTAATACATAATAAAAAGTACACATGTAAATAAATTGTCCATCATCAGTCTGTGTGGGGTCGTGTGGCACAATGGCAGCGTGCGCGACTTGGAATCAAGAGGTCTCGGGTTCTAGTCCTGACATGCCACCGATCTTGTGCCCTTGGGAAAGGCACTTTACACGACTTTCCCCACATGCACTAGACTCAAGTGAAAATGAGTATTGTCTGTCCATTATTCGTTTCTATGTGCGGGACACAACACCAGCAACAGCTCCCTCCGTTTCCGCGTGTATTGCATCGTTGCAATTTCAATAATAAAAGTCTGTGTGCGTAGATAGAAGCTTAAAAGCAACTACAGTACTTTAAAGAAAACTTCAGCTCACTTTTCTTGGCTAGCAGATCTTCCTCTGAACCTTCTGACGACATCTCCTGCTGTCAGCTGTGGGTCCAGGTCCAGAACCATGGCTGTCTTAGGCAGGTCCGGAGCCTCCACACGTATCACACCTTCAGGCAACAGATCCTACAAACAACAGACAGACTGCTCGTACACTCACATCTAGATACTAGTAGTCAAACCTGATCAACTGCCACCTCATCAAATGGCCACCAGATTTTTTCAGATCGCAATTTTGTTTGGAGTAAGGCCACACCGATTTAATTTTACGGATGACATCCTCAGAAGACCCCCAAATAAAAATGCTACTAAAACACATGAATACAAAGCTGGCATTGTGAATTCGCGACGTATATGACAAGGCGATACATGCTGGCTTTTTTGTGGAATTTATGAATTGGTACAGTACTTACGTATGTACTGAGTTCTAGAGTGTTGGGGCTTTGAATTCGATAGCCTCCGTATTGTCGCTAACTGCATGTACCATGGAGTATCCAGGCCTAGAGCCAGGCCAGAGCCTCGGTGGACGTGATTTCTTTTTTTTTGAGGGCGACAGGTGAAAATCAATGCGCGCGC
>NW_017802924.1:634952-646164 GCF_001625305.1 Branchiostoma belcheri
ACAAGGCTCAAGGGTCCACTTTTTGGTCCACTTATTATGTAAAGGTCCACTCTTTGGTCCACTTTTTATGTAAAGGTCCACTTTTTGGTCCACTTTTTATGTAAAGGTCCAAGATTTTTCTTGAAAAGATGGACTGGAATCGTAGAAAAACTGCTCCCTTTGTCAATGAATAAAAATTTATCTCTGATTTTTTCTTGGAAATCCTCTCAAAAACGCACGAAATGCCATTTTAGAAGGTTCATTTTTCAAAATTTTCCGGGGGAGCATGCCCTCGAACCCCCCTAGGATGCTCGCGCCTTCGGCGCTCGCCTCGCGCCTACGGTGCTCGAGGTCCCCTCAAGCAGTGGGAAGGACCCCCCCATTCAAAATCCTGGCTACAGGAATGATGTCATCCATAAAATTAAGTCGGTGTGGCCTAATATCATGTCAATATCCTAGGGGATCTGGGGGTAGATTATGCTCCTCCAGGATAATTTTTAAATTTTGACCCCTCAACATTATAATTGTATTTCCTCCATTATGAGGGGTAAATTTTGCAGGTAGACTTTAGGCTTAGTTTAAAGATCTCTTTCCATATCTTTACACACTGTTTTTGTCTGCCAATGATGGCAGATTGGGCAAAACCTTTGTCAATCATGACCGTCAAAATTTTGTCGAATGACGGAAAGATGGACGGTCACTAGAACAGTGCTGACCTACTGGCCATAACAATCACCTTTTCCTGGGGTCCCAAATTTCTATTCCAAAGGTGCAAACATTAATTTTGACGTGCTCAAGAAGACCACCTGTCCAAGACGACCACTTTACCTGGGTGGTCTTCTTGGGCAGGTTGGACTTAAGAATAATATGAGGGGCTGAACTGAGAGTAGAATGTATGGCCCAGTGGTAAGCACTCCTATTTTTGGACCAGAAAGTGTAAAACAAGGTAGATCAGGCCTTATTATTCTATGACCTACCAAGGTAATGAAACTACTGTACAATATGATTGTACAGTATATAAAACTAATGTATATCATGTTGCTGAAGTTTCCTACCTCCTGGCCAGCAGGGGGAAGGGTAGTTTTCTTCTCTTTGTGATGTCTGCCCAAAATCTTCATCAGCTACAGGAACAGGTAAGACATGTTCAATCTTACATTACAACACACACAATGTACATTACACATTATAATGATCTACACATCTTAAGCTTCAGTCACAACCCGCCGTACATGCTTCTGCGTGCTGTCTACGTGCAAAAACATGGGCAAATGCAGGGCATCCGTGCGTGGTGAGTACCGCCTCCGTACGGAATCCTACGGACAAAAAGCACGTACGGCAGGTTGTCACCAAGGCTTTACACAGTACCCTAAAATTGCCACTTGCATCAGTGCTGTTTACCAGTTTGCTGGAACTACATGTTAAGGTTCAAGTAAAAAAAAGAAAAACCCTGAATGTCTGTAACTAGTTCCAGACCTAAAAAAAATCATGTCACATTCCCCTTTTTGTTCTAAACCACCTGAAATCTTCAATAGTCAAAAATTAGCACTGCAGAATGAAGAAAACACTGCCATTGGACATCCTCAACTGTCTGCCTCTGTAAATTATGTGGCCACAGTTTTAACCAGACGTGCCCCGCAAACAACATATCTTGCTTCTAAACCCTGATGGCATGTTGAAGACACAATGTATGGACCATGGCCATTACCACACACCTGTAGCCATCTCAGTGACAGACTGGGGAAAACAGTAAGTCTTACCCCTTTGGAGTCCTTTGTTTTCCTACTTTCCACCTGGTACAAGTGACGAACCTGCATCACCATAAAGGAAGGCACCTGCGAACACAATACACACATTGTATACCTTCAGGAAACTGCCACTTATATAAGCATGTCCGCAGAACGTACTGCCCCTACGCTAAACCCGTAATGTATTGTGCATAGCACA
The DNA here is from genome assembly GCF_001625305.1 of Branchiostoma belcheri. Taxonomy (NCBI): domain Eukaryota; kingdom Metazoa; phylum Chordata; class Leptocardii; order Amphioxiformes; family Branchiostomatidae; genus Branchiostoma; species Branchiostoma belcheri. The sequence continues at coordinate 636,876 of NW_017802924.1, forward strand.
TCGGCAGAACAATTTTAGTACTAAAACCCACATATTATAGAAGTGGGTAAATTCGTCTTCCATTGCCTGAAGAGAAGAAGTCAAACCCAGTAAAACTACTACTATGTATGTTGTAGAATGTAGTATAATGCTAGATGTAGATATAGTCTCACATACCACTGTATTTTCTTTCTTATGTTGTTTGTAACTAAACTGCAATTAGCCCTCGGGCATGTACATGTATTTGCTATAAACTTTCCTTTCCTATATCCCATATAAGGTTGTATTCGTGTATATAAGGTTAACATCCCGTCTGTAGTTTCCAAATGTTGTGTTTGGAAAGATATCGTCTGCAAGAGGCAAAATTCTGATACAACAAACATTCAATCAAAATTGTGAAAAATCAGGGTTTTTGTGCAGGCGCAGTACGTGCTACCTACGTGCTACTTAATATATACAATATGTTTATGCAGAAGTCATTCTTTACATTGTTTTTAAGACCTTTTTAACCCTTGTCCTGCTGGCATTTCTTGCACAATATTTTTCAATAATTTCATGTCTTAATTAGATCATACACCCCCACATTTTTTTGCCCTGCAGTAGCATAGTTACTCCCACTTTCATTGCGTTTCGCTGCGGTGTGATGCGTTGCACGAGAAATACCCCCAAATCGTACCTATACAGGGTGCTATATAGATGGTACTGTATGTGCAGAACAACAATTGTTGTGCTCCACAGGACAAGGGTTAAGATAGGGAGAAAATTCAGATTTAGCCTATGTAGAATATGGAACCTACTGTCCATAGAATCTTGTGGTACTTGATCAACATTCTGACAATCTCCGACGTCCCAGCCGCCATCTTGACTTCGTTGAAGTTGACGTTCTTTGATCCGGACTTGACCAGAAACATGTTGGGCGCCATGATCATGGCCACATTGTTGATGTTCATCTTGTTCTCTTTCTCTTTAGACACCACTTTGGACAAGAACTTCAGCAACAACTGAAAGATAGAAACATAGAACATATTACTGTAAGTCTCTTTAGATTCGCGGGGCCTAAAGTTCGCGGTTTCGGGAAAATGGACAATCCGCGGTATTTTTAGATTCGCGATTTCTCCATGGCTATTTTTCAAAGAATTATTTGTAAAGTGTATATCTAAAATAATAAAAGTTCGTGTTCCGGCATTTATCTCCTAAAACGCGGCGCAAAAATTTGTTTCGTGCACCGCGCGAGACTGCCGGCGGTAAAGCTCGATCGATCTGATGCACGTGTAAACAATTTTCTTTGTTCGGAAATAAGCGCTAAAATGCTATTTTCCACGACTACACATCGATACTCTATAGTGAAGAAATGCATATAATCGAAAGAATATATATATATTACTAAGCAATTTTATGCCGTCTTCGGCGAGATTTTGAACCCGGAAGTATGCAAAGGTCGCCTTCGGTTTTGTAGGCCCACGGTGAGCGTTTCTATCCAGCAAAGCAAGAAGAAGAAAAAAACGCCCGCAAAGCAGGGCGCAAAAGATAACCAACTAACATTTCCCAGGTACCAGCCGTTATATTTTTCATAAAAATACTTGTAGATATGCCCGATGTTCCCGCAATTTTCAAGCGCCCGGGCGCGCATGGCCGGCGCTCTGCACGCATAGATTTTTTTCGGCGGTACACGGTTGACACGGCCAGTGCCGCAGTATCGCGATTCGGTGTCTCATAATATTATAATTTTTTGACATCAGTATAACTTAAAAAAATTTGGTACTCAACATTTGCTAAGAATAAAGTTGATTTGCAGTGATTTGTGAATCGCGTGTGTTTGTGTTTCGCTTACCGTCGTGAATGCATGTGGGGAGGGGGGCGCACTTACGCAAAACATATTCGCGGGGAAATAGATTCGCGGTACAAAGGTCCCCGCGAATGCCGCGAATCTAAATATACCGCGGAAATTTGTAGACTTACAGTAATCTTAACTATCCTAAAATAGTAAAAGAAACAGAAGGGAGAACTACGTGTACGGAAGACACATACTGTAAGTTTTTCTAAAGCCGTCCTAGTATCCTACCTTGAGGGAGCCTCTACTTTAATGTTTAGTAGGCTAAAAGTACTAAATTATGTTATGAAATGGTTGTCATTTGATGTACTGAAATACTAGCAATTTTTAGAAGTGACCTCTATGCACAGTAGGTAAGAGTATAAAAGTAGCAGGAACAATTAGGCATGTTCAAAAGAAAAGACCTGAAAAGCTATCAGTTTTTAAAAATGATACCAGTACTGTACCTTGAGGGAGTCTCTATGTACAGTAGGTAACAGCAGGATGAGCAGGTTGAGTGCTTGTAGCTGTTGCCTCCTGTCAGGGATATCTGTAACCAACAGGGACAGCAGGGCTCGAAATTCATTTTTGGGAATAGGTGCACTGGTGCACCCAACCTAAAAATTTAGGTGCACAGAAAAATTTTCGGGTGCACCATATAAAACAATAATTACAGATCTTACTGCTCCTCTTCTGAGCATTAATCTGAAATGGGAGCTAACTTCAAAATCTTGTACTTGAGACAATTTTCTGAAAATTAGATGCCAAGAATATCAAGTATTACTGTATAGTACAAAAATACCTACAAAAATATTTGGGTGCACCAGTGCACCCACAGAAAAAAATTGGGTGCACAGCTCCAATTTTGGGTGCACATGCACCCAGTATTTTGATCCCTGGACAGCCTTCTTTTCTTGTTGTTTATTGTTTATCTGAATTTTCTGAACAAAATAGAAGAAAATTCTTACAAGTTCCCATACATGTACCTATACATCATAAGACAAGGGGTATTTCCCAGTAAGTCACTGCAAAAATGAAAGACAGAATGCTACACACTGTATTCTGTATCACCTGAGGTACCAGATCGATACACCGTGTTGTATTTTATTTACATTATACCCACCCTAGAAAACACACTTTTCAATGTGAAATGTGTCAGAAATTCAGAAATGTGGTGTCCCTAAACCAAAAATTGTAACAACATCAATTCCAATATTCAAGTCCAGTATTTGAATTTTCAAAAGCTGCACATGTGGTGCATGGGAAATGCCTTCAAAATATTGTATGGAAGTTTTGGAAGCCAGTGTGATAACCATTGATACATATAGAATACAACACAGGGTATTCCGTATCGCCCGAGGTATCGGCCCGACTGCGATGCGGAATACACAGTGTTGTATTTTATTTATGTCACACCCACCCAAGAAAACGCACCTTTCAATGCAAAATGAGACTAAGTTTGGTGTCTCTAAACTAATCCAACGTCCAAATTCTGTATTCGAATTTTCGAAAGCGGCGCACACGGTTAGGGCAAAACGCGTTCGAATTGTTCTATGGAAGCCATGGAGCCCGGGCCGTACCGTAAAGAATGGCCCGGTCGGGAACCTGTTATCGAGCATTATCAGGGCCCGGGTATGATATAAAGCTAGTTATCACATGGGCTGGACATTATTGTAGCCCAGGTATGACACGAATGACCTACAGTATGCAAGACAACCAAACCATGAGCAGAGTTAAAGACTCACGTTCCACAGATGCGAAGGCAGACAGGTATTCATACGTTAGCAGGGGGTTGGGCAGCTCACGTAGGAACTGTTTGAGCAGCGCGGCGACGTCGTTGGGCCGTACCCTGTCCCACGTGAAGTCTCCCTGGTTAAACCTCTCCTCTATGTCTTTCCTGAGATTCTGAAGACATTGAAAAGTACACTAGTTACACACAAAGAGAAAAACGTTTATAACTGAAGTTCAAATTGATGTCCTTTAAAATTATTCCAAGTTCATGCCCTAGGGCTAATTGCAAACTGACAAAGTCAATGAGTACAAAATGTATTGAGGAAGCTAAGTTAATTAATAAGCTAACATTAAGTTCTATGTACTTCTACCAGCCATGCCACGCTCGGGAAATATGACCTTAGCATAAATATCAAAATTGCCATTGAGTCATAGCCTTACGGACCGGTGCAATAGCTCAATTGGCAGAGTGCTCGCTTTGTAACCAGGAGGTTGTGAGTTCAAACCCCGGCCGGGTCATACCAAAGACTTTAAAAATGGTACACACTTCTTTCTCTGCTTAGCACTCAGCACATATGAGAAAGAGTGTGGGAAGGTCAAACACACAGCACTGCCAGCGGACTAGCCCCCTGCTGTAGTGCCCTGTACAACTGCTGTGTGTCGCCCAAGGAAATGGACATGGGCTAAGGAAATGGACATGGGCACCAAACCCTATGCTCTGCATAGAGTACGGGAGACCATAGCCTTAATAACTAAAGCTTAAAAGGTTATTGATTTAATCAATTATTTCTTGGATGATCATAGTGACAGTGGATGATATGGTGGAACATCTTTTCAAGGCCACCATGCCATGCCAACAAAAATAATGATTATCATATAACACTCTAGACTTAAAGTACAAGACAGTAACTTCATTATGCAATAAATACATTGGGTACATACACAATAGAAAATCTCCCGACATTTCTTGTGTACCAATATTTCCCGTCATGTACAACATTTACGTCCATTACAAAGAATTGAGACAGAAATACAAGGGACAGGTTTGATGATTACTGTCACTGTATGAAAAACCACGTTTCCAAGAGTTTCCAGTCCCGCACACGCCCGTGAAATTCGCCGTGTCCTGGTCGCGTCCATGGATTTCCGGGCTCCGCGTGTACGGCCCCGGATATTTCCTTACACTCCCGGAATTGTGCTCGCCGTGCACGTGCAAGGAAATTTACGCCCCGCACACTTGGCGTGTGTTGGGGAGCGGCTAACAATAAGGGGTAATTAGGTACTGCGTGTATTCATGTTTCAGGTGATAATTACTTGAACCAAAGTTGCCAGCACTTTAATCTAAGCAAATTAGATATAGAATGATCAAGGATTGTTAATACAACATTTGAACCTATGCGTCCTTGGCTTGATTTGTCGTGATGTCGTCCATACGACAAAGCACATTTGAGCGTAGGGCGCCCCGACGCTGGGGTTATATGACCTACTCGGTCAAAATGACCTAAATCTACACTCCGGTCTAAATCTGAATTTTTTTATTTTGGAAATAATAGTTTATCCGTGAGGTTCATTACCATGATGTAATCAAACGCTTGACTAAAGGGGTTTGAACTAACATGACCTGATCAGTTTGCTATGATTTTTAGGTACATGTATGGGTAATAATATGCAAGCTTTACATTGAAGTTCGGTCGATGTGTATTGCGATGTGTCTGACATGGCGTCCGTTTATGTGAATAGCCTTTGTGTAAACAAAGGGAGAACTCACAGCGTCCCCACGCCTGGTAAAATACTGAAATCCAGCAAAACAAGTCAACCCTCATGACATTAATTGTGGATTTTGGATACATTTACAAAGAGTAAGGTTATGTTGGAGTTGAAGTGCGGTTTTATTTCACTTAGTGAGCGACAAGTTGTGTAATTCTAGAACGAATAAAGCCATGTAATCATGACGAATTAGAATTATGAAGATCATTTGTCTGCCTTGAAATAAATACATTCACACAATCAGAAACATCCTATCATCCAAGTGTTCAGACTGCACAGGCGATTTAACTTAAAACCTATAATATAAAAACAAGATCGTTGTAGTATTGAACGCGATCACGTGATTATATGACTGACGACCAATCCTACCTCGCTCTCGCCGGGACCAGCCAATAAGAGACGCGATGCTTTGTTTTGGTGGGTCGTTTGAATCTTGCTTTGTCACAACGACGGTTTGCTTTTTCAAAACACGTTTGTCTCGGCTTGCAAAGATTACTAGTATGTTCCTGAACTAAAATGGCGTCAAACATTCCGTTCTGTTACTTCGTTTTCGCAACGGAAGAAATGACTCTACTACATTGAAAGGACAACACCGCAACGAACCAGCAAACCGACAGGAGGAAGGGTAAGCTAAAACAAGGATACCATTATATACACGGCACTATCGTTACATATATCTTAAACATGTTGTTTAAAAACCTTGGCTAAGTTGTGCCTACGGCAGAAATATTTATTTTGGCAAGAAGTGTACACTATTTTTTTACTGATTAATAACATAGTTTATTATTTCTACTTAGAAGTACATCGATATAGTTTGTATGTTGCTCAGAACATATGTACTTTTTTCAGGCGCGGATTTGGGATACTTTGAGACGATTTGAAGAAACTTTATCGCCAGGCTGTCGGAGAGCTCAGAAAAGAAAAAAGAAAAGCGACTGCAGTCACACAGAAGAGGGTGAGTCTATGCAAATGTATATCTTTGCATACGAAGGCCGACAAGGCTCTTGACAATTTGAATTGTTTTCATTACCGAGGGAAATGTTGTGTTTGTATTGTTCCCATGATTACGATGAAAAGAAACAAGTAGGCGTTGATGCTTGATGAATGGAGCCTTTTCATCTGGACAAAATTGTTGCTGTCTGACGTTAAAAACATTCGTTAAAAAATGATAAATGACTTCTCCTCGAAATGTGTCCATACAGACGTCCGCATCTTTGCCAGGCTTGTTTATAAAACGTCTAGTACATGTACACGTAACTTCAAATGAAATTCAAAAATGCCTTCGACTTTTGACTTAGATTTTCGTTTTTCCATGTCCTGCAGGCCAGGCTGGAGGCAAACAGGCAGACTGCACACCCAGGCTCAGATCTAAAGGCGAGGGTGCTGTGTTAAAGCGCCCGGCAGGCTCCGACGACCCAGGCCGGCCCCGCTGCACTCCCGCCCGGGGTGCACCCCGCGCCCAGCACGCCGCTCCGGCCTGACTGCGATCACAACCGACACCAACACCACGCCATCCCGCAGACAGACATGGGGCAGTTTGTCCTTCCAGGATGAAAACATTTCGCTATGGTCCCCTGAAGCAAGGGGGGGGGCATACCTCCTGGCCTTCAATCTACAACTAAGCCTCATTTTGTAGAGGCGACAACGCAAACTTTACGAAACCGACAGCTTGTCTTTAACGACATTGTAAATTGAATACGTGTTCATGTAATTAATTTCTGAGCAAATGATCTTTTTTTGTAATGACGTGATATTGTTTTCTGCCAAGCCTCATTTAACTTCATGTTAGGTCTGCCATTATGTTTTTGCTACACGTACATGTATTTTGAAGAACTTTGTTTGAGGCCTTCTTTGTTTATTGAAAATTTAGTCTTTTGACTGTTTGTGTAAGCGCCATTCACTTTCATGATCTGAGGGCTATTTTCCTCTTTTAACCTGATGATATGTCAGTATTAGTTACTTTTTGACATTTTTTGCTAAAATGGACTTCTATTTGGAGGTGACTGTGATGAGATGTGATGTTAGTTTACTTTTTAAAGTTAGAGAAATCTGTTAATTACTAGTAATTTCTGAGTTTACACCGGGTCCAACGATTTTAAAAGTCTAGTCCCTGGAAGGCTAGTTCGGGAAAAAGCTATTGTTTCTATGTTTCGGCTACACATTTTTGTAAAGTACCAGGTTACATTATTGTATAGTGTTAGCATAGTGCATAACGTGTATACACTATACATAGAGCGTTATTTTTGTCAGTCTGTAAATGGCGATCCTGTTTATACCAATAAAACGATGAATGAAGTATAAACATGTATTACTTTTTTTTATGAATGAAATGTGTTCCTAAAACATCGAAATGTGTCCCGGGAGCGGGGGAAGCGATTTCTCAGGAGCCGGGCAGCGAAGCCCCGGGAGCAGGAAGGGGGGTCCCCGTAGTGGGTGCAGTGGGGTCCCGAGAACGGGAACAGCAGGGCCCCGGGAATGGGACCAACGGGTCCCGGGAACGGGAGCAACCGGTCCCGAGAGCGGGGCGGGTTTTGGCCGGGGGGGGGTGTAGTACCGGCATGTCCGACCCGTACACGGCGAATTTCCGCTGCCGTGTGGAGAATAATTAGGTGATAATTGCCGCTAAATTATGCATATTCCAGCAACGCACGGAGCGGTGCACGGCCATTTCCTGCCGTGTACGGGGATGTACAGGGATCGTGTCCGGGCATATAACGTCCAGTACACGACCTGCACACAAAAAGTGGTTCATTTCCGGGAGTGTACAGGACATGTACGGGACTGGACACGTTTCGTGTGCAGGTCGGAAACCCCCGGGTTCTACCGGAAACCTAAAATATCCGGGAAAGTGTGCGGCAATTTCTCACACGGAAACGAGGGATTTTGTGCCGTGTGTATGACTGTGCAGCTGTGAAACAGCTGTGATGAAGACTTACTTTTATTCTAGCTGCCGACCCAGGGACTCTCAGGATCCCCTCAATGACTAAGGCATTTTCCTCCAGGAACAGAATGATCTAGAGAAGAAAAAATTGAGATCTTTTAACGGATGTTGTAATCAATTGCTTTGTACAGCAATCTTAAAAAAATTTCTGGACCATGTATGAAAAATTCTGATGGTTAATTTTGTGAAAGTTATACATATTCAAGTGTCTAGGTACATTGTATAGCATTAATTCTATATTATACATAAAAACTAGAGAAGTAACATTTGCAAAGTAAATGCAAAATGTTTACCTTCGGACATGGTCTGCCCTGTTAATTCTTACTCAAACACATTCACATACATGTACAATGTACTACGAGTATATGGTGACAGGAGCAGAGCAGACCATGAAATTGCAACATTATGTAACCCAACACCAGTCACCATGGTGACGTCAACAATTCATGTCATTGGCCAGGTCAGAGGTTAGTGTTTGGAACAGAAGAGGAGGAGGAAGAAACTGAGTAAAACAATATGTTTTCCTTGACAGTAAACATAATGATGAACAATTGGACTAATGAGAGAACAATACAGATTTGCCAAAAAACAGTTACTCAAGCAACTGGATATGATTTTGAAAACGTCAGACGTTTCAGCTAGTATCCACTAGGCTAAGCTTTCGTCAGTGACTGAGAGACCAGAGGGGAAAGCAGGTTTATATACACAACCTGTTGATTGATATGCAAATAAAGTGAAGACAAATTTTTGGAAGTCGAAAAAGGAACAAAAGTCAGACAAGTCAAGACAAGATGATGCAAATTAGTCTGAAAGCTCCTGTTATACAGGACAGGAGCTTAAGTGTTGTCTGTCCTCGGGGCTGGGAGTGCCAAATCCCAAGTGCCGGAAAGATCGACCCGTAGCCCCCCTTCCCTGTTGAGGGTGGGGTTGTACATTCTTTCATATATTGCCTCTTTAACACCCCGTTCCCACCAGCGTGTTTCGCGGTCTAAGACATCCGTGGACTCGAGTTTGAAAGAGTGACCCTGGTTGTGTTGTAGGTGGTGGAAAATAGCTGAGGA
>NW_017802924.1:646732-658701 GCF_001625305.1 Branchiostoma belcheri
CAATGTTCTTGTACCTTACTTAAGCGGTCGACTTGTCTCTCCGATGTAGGTGTTGTTACAATTGGGCTCCTCACATTTGAGTCTGTAAATAACATTCGCCTTGGTACCCTTGTGAGGTCGGTCCTTAGGGTGTACCAGTCTTTGTCTGAGGGTTGAGTGAGGTTTGAAGCTAGTGGCTATGTTGAAGTTTTGGAAGATCCGTCGGAGTTTCTCAGATACTCCTTGGACATACGGAATAGTGATGTTGGCCTTGTTTTTGTTGGTCAATGGTTTGCACTTCTGGGTTTTCTTAGACTGATCTGAAGGTTTGAGCACTTTGTTGAAAGTCCAGTTTTGGTAGCCACATTTAGCCAGGGCGCCTCGGAGGTGTCTTTGTTCGTCCGTTTTGGCTTGGTCTGAAGTGACAATGTTGTCTGCACGATGGAAGAGAGTTTTGATCACTCCTGTCCTGTATAACAGGAGCTTTCAGACTAATTTGCATCATCTTGTCTTGACTTGTCTGACTTTTGTTCCTTTTTCGACTTCCAAAAATTTGTCTTCACTTTATTTGCATATCAATCAACAGGTTGTGTATATAAACCTGCTTTCCCCTCTGGTCTCTCAGTCACTGACGAAAGCTAGTGGATACTAGCTGAAACGTCTGACGTTTTCAAAATCATATCCAGTTGCTTGAGTAACTGCTTTTTGGCGTATCGTATTACCTGGAGGTCTAACCATCATCGTCATAGAGAACAATACAGATTGTTAGACTCAACACATGCATGAGTGATACATGTACATGTATGTGTAGTGTAGACAGTTCTGACTTACAGATTGTAATATGAGAGGAGTCTTGATTCCAGCTCTTTTCTTCTGGTCTTGTTCTACCAGAACCTCCAGTGGGACACTAAACACTCCCGTTTCTGTAGGACAGGAGCCAAAATATCAGCATGAAAGTTCATCTGAGTTGGTAAATTACATAATGAAAAATTCAAACTGTTCTCGAAGTCAAAATTTCAGTCACCAGGAATTTTCGACCAAATCACTCAGTCTTCCTCAGCTATCTGACCCAAATGCTGTGGACACGTGATTTTTCCCACGTGTGACTTCAGCAAAGGGTCATCAGGGCACTTCAACCATCGCTCAACTGGGACGGGGGGCGATATCGACTTCAGACAACCTTTGACTCTTTGCTGACGTCACACGTGGGAAAAATCACGTGTTCACAGTATTTGGGTCAGATAGCTGAGGAAGACTGAGTGATTCAGTCGAAAATTTCTGGAGACTCAAATTTTGAGTTGGAGAACAGTTTTTCATAAGGAGCGAAAACATCATTTTATTTGAATTTATGTAACAAAATCATCTAAAGCAAGCTTACTAATATATATATCTATGTGTCATGCTAGAAGCAACAAAATCTGTAATACTGTCTTGCACTTCACAAAAAAATTATACCACTATATAGATTTTGTAAAATACAATTTCAGGGCAGCCAAAATAGTCTGGATGAGGAAATCTGTCTCATATTGACAGTCATCTACTATCATTTCTTATCTCATTTTTGTCATCATTTTATACTTTGAAAGATCCCCAAAAGGAGCTTTATTTTTACTGCAGCCGGATAGAAAACAAGCAACCATTTTCCATCAGCCACATTGTATTTTATCTTAAAGAAATCAGATGTACTGTATGATATTGGATAGGATTGGTTTAACTTATTATGACCAGATAAATGACTTTAAAAATTCAGTTTTGCCACCCTGAAATTGGACTGGATGCCTTAGGCCACAGCAAGTAAATTTAATGGATGACATCCTCCGCAGACTCCAAATCTAATGCGAGCGGGCGAAAAAAAACAAGGCGGGTCGTCCAAAAAAACAAGGGTCCTACATTTTCAAATTTGACTTAATCATATTGTACAAATGATTGAGTGAACCGTTCTTTTACATGATAAAGCTTCTTACGGACCTTGTTGTTTAACCGGTTTTTCTAGTTACTTGTATATAAGAGTGAATCGGTTCTCTGTTCATTTGTGACGCTGAAGAAGAGTGATGGATGTCACTCGAAACGTCCGGAAATAAATCCGTTAACTGATCCAGTAGTAGAGTTTGAATTTTCTTACGAGTATCGTTTACCTGGATGTCTAACCTTCATCAACATTGTACAAATGGTTTTGATTCAGTGAGAACATCACATATACACAGCCAGCATCACATATCACTGCATCAAAGTAAAAAAAAAATTAAATCAGAGCCTTTTCTTTTCTCCTCTCTTCATAGTTATCTGTCATCCACGTTCCGGCATGGCAACAGACATATTTACCCATTTTTGGCATGTTGACCACTGTCAGAGGGCAACAAAATTTCTTGTTTTTGTTTTCCAAAATCAGGCGAAAATTAATGCACGCGCTGATGTCATCCATAACAAGGCTGAGGCAATAAAAATCATTGCCAAGGCGACGACTGAATGATATATATTATTTCATGTGGTGGAGCTAGCAATCTACAAATATACAATTATCAGAAAAACATATTTCCCTATGTTATAAAGACATGCACTTAGTGAAATCTACAGGATGGGTGGAGGAGGTGTGGGGCCCGGCAATATACCAAATACATGTATAGGAGGAATCAGCCGTTCTTCCCCAGCAATATAGATTTTATGATGACATACTTACTTACTTTACTTTGGTCGAGTTCCCGCTAGAACCAAGCTGAAAACCATCCTCCACTTCACTCTATCCTCCACCAGAGACTGGATTTTATGTCTGGTCTGAAGTTGTTACTCCTTTGACTTTTTTTTACCTTTTGTGGGTTCCAAAAGGACGGATAATTTCTTTTCTCTCTGTGACCTGTTTGAATATGGTCTTTGGCCAAAGACAGCTGTGCTCTCTGTCCATGGTGTGGGGAGAAGAGGGATGACCACTAATTAATCATGCCAGGCAGCTGGATGGGTGACACGTGGCCACCCGGTGTAAGTTACCTGCTTGATCCAAAAACCACATGGCCGAAGGTTTCCTCCAAACCAATTCCCTGGGGAACGCATTCGTGCAATTTTTGAAATTCTTTCAAAGCGATCGTAGTACTTACACAAATGCCTCCGCCCCAAAGGCGTCGCCAAAAATTACTTGCTGTGGCCTTATACAACATTTTTGCCATGAAAAAATCCAACACAAACTGACCTTTCAACTTGATCTTGCCTGGCCGTCTTCTCTTGAGTTCGATGTTGTGTGTGTCGAACAGAGCGGTCAGTTCAATCAGCGCTAACGAGCGGACTTTCTTCATGTCCATCTCAGACAGGTCACCGACTTTGGTCACTCCAAGTTTATCTTTCACTAGAGTAAAATTCTACCAACAAAACAAATCATTGGAGCATGTCATTATGTTTTTTTGTACTTAAGGCCACACCAATTTAATTTGTTGCTTCTCTGATTTTTTCAGAAAAAAATGTGGAGCGACAGGGCAAAATAATACTAATTTAAAGTAATAAAAAAAATAGGCCAAGGCACCCCATGATAGGCGGTTTAAATAAAAAAAATATTACAATATGAGCCATGAAGTGAACATACAAGCAGGCTGGTTAGGGCTAAAGTATCTTTCATTGAGCATTTTGAAGTTGATTTTGCAAAATTCTTTTGTTTTGCAAATCAGAAAAAAATGGACAGGGTGAATCCGAGAAACAACAAATTAAATTGGTGTGGCCTAAAGTGTTTAAAACTTTTTTTTGACAGGGAATGAAAATAAAGTCAATTTTGTTCCTTTCTCTCTTGAAACTCTCTTAGTCTAACTTATACCTTATGAAATTCTCTCCCATGCCAATAGAAAGTTGTTTTCTGAGAGCAAATGAATTTTTTGTGACTTGCAACATTTTACACTATGAAATACAGTCCAACTTGCCCAAGCGACCACCTCTAAAAGGACATCTGGCTATAACAACCATTTTTTCTTGTCTTGTGGCCATGTTTTTGTATAAGACAACTTGTCTAAGAAGACCACTTTTCCTCGGTCCCTTGGTTGGTCATCTTAGACAAGTTGGACTGTATAGTAAAAGGTTGAACTTCATTCCAACACACAATTTACAGGGATCAAATTTTCAGCGACCACTGTCGCCTTCATCAGGATAATTAAAGACCAATCACTTCACAACGTGATCTCGCGAGAGTTACGGTTTACAAACACGTGACCTTATTCACACGAGACTTTACTGATACGTGAAAATCTCCCGACATTTGACATTTAAATTGACATTTTACCAGCCCAGAACAGAACAAGAAATAGCCATGCCTTCAAGTACCAGAGTTATCAACCAAGGATTGAGGTGTTCAAGAATTCATTCTTTCCTAGAACTATTGCCGAGTGGAACTCACTGTCACTAAGTACAGTAGGGGCATTGTAAGCATTTTAAATTGTAAGCAATTGATCAAAAGTGCCAGGGAGTTTATATCGTCCACCATCTCTATTAAGTGAAGGCTGAAGTGCTCTGATATATATGGCCTCCTTAATGCCTCTTAGAAAGTGTTTGTAAACCGTAACTCTCGCGAGATCACGTTGTGAAGTGATTGGTCATTAATTATCCTCATGGAGGCGACAGTGGTCGCTGAAAATTTGATCCCTGTACAATTGTGTGTTGGAATAAAGTTTAACGTTTTACTATGATTACTACCAACACAGATGAACTTTCATGATAAGTTGGACTGTATTTGAATGTGAACCATGTGGAAGTCACATCTGTATCTGTATAGCTGGTATAACCGCCTTTCGGCGTAACACACCAGCTTTGCAGGCACACGGTGCGGCAGCAGCTGGCTATATTACACCGATCGACTTGTTACACCTAACCCTTGAAATTCTAGCTCTAGACTTTGTTTAAAGCTATCTAATGACAATGCCCCTACTGTACTTAGTGACAGTGAGTTCCACTCGGCAATAGTTCTAGGAAAGAATGAATTCTTGAACACCTCAATCCTTGGTTGATAACTCTGGTACTTGAAGGCATGGCTATTTCTTGTTCTGTTCTGGGCTGGTATTAGGTAAGGTACTACATGACTTACCGGTAACTGATCTGCACTGTACTCATCATCAGACTTCGCCCCAACTTCCTACAATCAAAGGAAAAAATTCTCTCAAACACATTTTTCATAATTTTCTACGTTTTTTGAAAACATTTTTTTTCCTTTTTCTAAATCATACTCTTTAATCACTTTTTCATTCTATATAATATTATATTGTTGTATTTCTCATTGTTTTCTAAATACTCTTATGCATTAAACTTGAGGCAAGAGGGCAACATGAAAAAACAGAGTTGACAGTTGAATACATTTTAATCTAGAGCAATATTTTTGTATGATTATTATTCACTCCCTGAACAAAAAAGTTGCCCCCACGTACTATGTTTTCATGTTGTCATCAAATCAAAATGACATAACAGCAATGATCTTAATTACCAGTTTTGCATCTGAAGAAAAATCTAAGGATATATCCGTATCTGACACAAGTTCCTGGTTAGACACTTTTCTTGAAAGTTCCTTGTGACTTCCTTGAGGCCTGGCTTGAACACTCATGGTTCGAACACCTGAAAAGCAGAAAAAGTTGAACTGTTTGTAAATTTCTAGTGTTGAAATGAAAACTTGTTGCAGTCTTAGGGTACCCAATGGTAATACATGTGTAACTATGGACAAAATACAAGATCATACTATTATTTAGTTTTTTTTTGGTAAGGCCATTCGGATTTGCTCCCTTCATTTTTTTCTGATTTGCAAATAAAAATAAATATTCAGAATCAACTGCAAAATGCTCATATTTTGCCCTGAACAGTTGAAAACAGTCCTTTTCATCCTAGTAGTAGTTGTCAGTTATTCCATCTTTCAATGCAGTGGTATCATTAAAAGTTGAAAATTCATTGTTTAAATTTTGAACCAGCCTGGTGTGTTGACTTCATGGCTCCTATCGTACCATTTTGGGCCATAATAGGACGCCTAGGCCTGTTTTTATTTTTTATTTTTTGCACGGCCACTCCATTATTTTTCTAGAAAAATCCATTAACCAAGAAATTAAATTTGCGTGGCCTAATATACTTATAATAAAAGCAGCCTGATAGGAACTTACTCCAATCAAAAATCTATCAGAGTTGAGCCTACGGCCGGGTAGGATCTGTCAAGTTTGGACCACTCCCTAAAGATGTACATTGTATATCTGTGCTTTTTAGCACTAATCCCGTTAAGCCAATCTGGGTTGGTGGAAAAATGAGTCCAGTCCGTTCGGCGGAAAAGGGAGTCCAGTCCGATTTGGGGGTGGAAAAAGCAGTCCGGTTGATTCTGTGTGTAGTGGTGCCCCCTTGTGAAATATGATAAAAGTGCAAGCAGTCTGATGTGTTACGACAAGTGTCACAATCTCTATTGGTTTTGGTGTTAGGAAGCAGGGAGAAGGTGTGGAACAGACTTACCAGAGGCAGCGTCTGTGACTCCAGAGTTGACAGAAGAGGAAGAAGAGACTCTCCGCCGGACAGGGGGGTGTCTGCTGTCCTCCGCAGGGGAGGGGGGAGGGGGGCTGATGCTGCGAGGGGGGCTGGGGATGATTTCTCTGTGCTGGCCTCCGGGAAGGAAGGGACTGGGAATGATCTCCCTTCCCTCGGCACCCTGAGGAAACATGATAGAATTCAAAATATCAAATAAATGACGATTGTATGAATGGCATATTTTATTTAAAAATTGCAAAATACACATCCTGACATACATTGACAAGATAAAACAGGTACAGAGGTCATAATAACTGACCTAACAGATGACCCAGCAGGTGCCATCTTTAATACAGTCACCTCCAAACCAGACTCAAACTAGCTAATTTTACTGTTATCTCTCGCTTAAATCAATATGCCAAAATACTTCAAAACAATGTGGTCGGTAAAGGCAGGGATTAGGACCATACATGTTGTAGGTGATCCCAAATTGTGCTGGCTTGGGCATGTCACACAATAAATTAAAACTGCCAGAAAACACAAAAGAATCAAAGCAATGAGAGCGCTATTCAAACTTAACTCCCTTCTACATTATTTTTTGAATTACCCAAAAACCTTTTCAACAAATTTGTGAAGCCGATTTTTCTCCATGGATCCAAATCATCCAAACATCTAAAACTGTTACAGTTGTAACAGTAAAATTAAATGTTTCTATGCATATTCCAGAGTCTACACCAAAAAATATTTTCTCTGCTGTATTAGAAAACTTGGTTTAGAAGACAACGTTCCTGTTTCTGTTAGAAAGAGTGTGGGTTCTACCTACATGCACATGTGGGTCAATTTTAAAAAAGGAAAGACAAGAACCTGTTACTGAGGCTAGTATCAAGACTACAATTAGAAAATGATCATGGCATTTCAATTGAAAGGCTTTATACATCTTCCTCATCATACGCCAGAATTTGATACCAATAAGTTTTCAAAAATTTTCACTAGGAGTTAAAACCAACACATCAAACAACGGTATTTGCGGATAATTAGGAAGCTTTCCAAATGAAAAGATGCTGGAGATACAGTTCATCAAATATTGGCACCGTTTAGTAAATTTTCCCATTGGCAAATGTTTTCACTGACATATTTTCTGTACATAGTTTGCGACATACATATTCTGTAAGTAGGATGACTTTATTCATTCACAACTTAGTAGTTGTAGAAGACCATACAAAAGTCACTGTACTTTTGTCGAGTCAATAAAGAATCTTTCTCTTAATGGTTATGTCTATGGAGAAAATTTTAGGGCCTGAGAAAAAGCGTCATGGCCGGCTTATGATATAAGTTATAGAGGTCTGCCAATCATTCAAAAGTTTCTTCTACTAGTAATTTTCTGTACTGGAACTACTGCACAACAATACTAGCACACTTTTGTACATACATTGTATACCTGGCTGCTTCTGTGAAAATTTGCACAATCAAATTCTTACAATAAGACTCAAGGTCCACACTTAACTATTAGTAGTATTTTTAGAATACTCCCAAAAGTCCTCAGCTACCCTTCAGTACAACCTAAACTTATGGCAATTTCAGGCTGCACTGTGTAATGGTAGTTTTATCATGATCATGTTTGGTACAGGAAGACATCTTACCTGGCACTACCCTGCATATATATCTAAATGACACGGCAACCTAACTTTTAGCAAAAAAGTTAACTACAGCTACATGTGTGTAATATTCTCGTGATAATGGTTTAGCTGCAGGTAGACATCTGAAATAGTTGCATACACACCTCCAGTTTTACTACTAAGGCCACACCGACTTAAATTTATGGATGACATCCGTGAGCGCATTCACTTTCGCCTGTTCTCAAAAAAAAAAATCACGTTCACCGAGGCTCTGGCTCTAGGCCTGGGTAGTCCATGGTAGTTAGCGACAATACGAAGCCGGTGGTAACTCTGGAGGATGGCACCCAGGCTTACAAAGCTCCACGACTCAAGAACTTAGTACATACGTACATAAATTCCTAAAAAATCCAGCATGTGCCGGCTTGTCATATACGTCGCTAAGTACTGCCGCAAATTCACAATACCTGCTTTGTATTCTAACTGACTTGTGGTTTAGTAGCACTTTTATTTTTGGCCGGAATTTTTTTTTATTCGCCCGCACGCACTAGTTTGGGGGTCTTCAGAGGATGTCATCCATAAAATAAAGTCGGTGTGGCCTAACCTAACCTGCATATGTGCAGGTGGTATTTCTAGCCCTGACTTAACAAAAACTACAGCTGACAAGAGTGCCAATCAAACTCCCAGCACAACAGCATTTCTCTGGTCTCCTGGCCCCACAAACCTCACATTTTACACACTTCCGTCATCAGTATACAAGACTATTGTACAACCACCAATTCTTTTGTGTGAGCTACACATTTAATAGTCCATTTCTGGCACATTGGCCAAACGTTACCAGGGTGCTCTTACTTTCCTGTTGCTAAGGAGAACAAAAACATCAATATTAGACAACAATACAAGCAACAAAGAGATTGTCACATGACCCTAGGTCACCTAAGAAGGTACACGTAACAATTACATTTTAATTTTGCCATTTTCACTATGTTGAAAGCCTAGACTTGTAGCATTGTGGTGTTCTTTACTAGACTGTGAGTTTAGGCCACACCAAGTAATTTTTATGGATGACATCCTGCACGGATTGATTTTGGTATGTTCTCAGAAAAAAACAAGAATTTAGAGATCTCATACCTCCATGAAATATGTAGAGTTTATGTAATTTTTTGGGGGGGATTTGTCTCATTGACACTGATTTATTGCTGTTCTTATGATGATTAAAAGACTTGTTTGTTGTTACACTGTCACGGTGTCACCTCATTCAATTTGTGTCCCAACATTTGTTGTCCATTAGTATATTTCAAATCTAGGCATCCTGTTTTTTTGGGCCCTTCTTGTTTCATCATCATTCTTTCATTTTACGTACTGCTTAGCCCGATTTACATCGGATTACTAGCAGCTGCACATGTGTTAGTTACAAAACAGGTGACAGGTACATATAAAAACAAGGGTAACTGAAGGAGGGGACACTAAGGAACGTAAATAACTGAATCTGTTCTTGTAAGAGACAAGACAATGCATTTAGTGCGTTAGTAGAACATATAACTATATACATGTACATATAAACAAAACAAAACAAATACTAGAAAGGCCAATATTTGCTTTGGAGCAAATACAGCGATGGGTTCACCACATTTTACGACATGGCAGGGAAAGAATGAGAAACACAAGGGAAAACAATGATTTACATTGATATAACTATAATATGAAGTAAAATACAACTAAAACAACAGTTGGATAGCTATTCCCTACTTTATTGGTTAGGATTTTTAATTGCATAATGCAAACTGTTGATTTTCAAAATAAAAAAAAAACGTCCATGCCCCGCATTCCAATGCTGGAGCAGGAAAGCTTGAAATCCCTACCAAAACACTTGAATACAGACATACTGTCAGTATGGAAATGCTCTGTGCAGGTGTTAATCAAGTTAAATCCCAACAGCCAATCAGCAAGAAGTATAGAGGAAAGCTGCATGCCTATTGGTTGATGCCCTGCATTCCATTGTGATGACTCATGCCCAAACGTGGTAAACAAGGCACACTAACACAGTAATACATTTGCTATAACACAGCCAAAAAACTCAAATAAAACCATTCTAAAAGCCTGTATCACAATAATTTAAAAAACGCCTAGGGGTATTTGCCCACTGTACCTCCATACCAAATTTCAGGACCTCGGGCCCTAAAATGAAGAAGCTGAATCCATTTAAAAAATGGCAGGAGAAGAAGGAGGAGAAGAAACATCAGAAAAAGCAATATGGGTTCACCACCACTTCGTGGTGTGGTGAACCCATAATTTAACAGTCTTGCTGCTGCTCAGCGGCAACTGACAGCAACGTCAGCATTTAGAAATGTAGATGACTGCAGATGAAATGTACTATACTGAGACTGTTTTGTACATGTAAATGTTTGTAACGTTATTTGTATATTGTTGTGTTCAACTTGTGTCATGTTATTTTTAATGTGTGCCCAGGGATACCTGAAAATCAGATCAACGGATCTGAGGTATGCCCTGGTGAAATAAATAAACTTGAAACTTGGAAAAACGTGGAGACGCTGTTTTTGTGCTCTCGTATTAGATCTCCAGCTAAGTAAAACCCTGCCATGACTGGACAGACAAGTCCTTACCCTGTGGGAGTCCTCCTGAGGCATTGTGGGACTGGTAGGTGAGGCAGGTGGTTGGAAGATGTCCCTGACGTCACGCGGCTGTGCCCGGCCCTTCATCCGCAGCGTCTGGTTCAGGTTGGACACGCGCCGCTCCACCGCGGCCGCCTGTGTCCGTGTCAATGTCGACATCAAAACCTCATCAACTTCCCCGTAAACATTGTGAACCTCGTTCCCAGCTAGGAGGGAGAAAACAACAACACTTAGACAGGATATCTCACTTTCACCCACTTTTTGTTGTAACATTTATATGCTACGCCAAAAAGCAGTTACTCAAGCAACAGGATATGATTTTGGAAACGGTCAAAACCTCGTCAAAAATCATATCCAGTTGCTTGAGTAACTGCTTTTTGGGGTATCGTATTACCTGATGTCTAACCTTCACCGACTTAACATTTATATGGTTTTCAGTTTCAGAAATTCAGTTGCTAGGTGACTGATTGATCAATTTTTGATACAGTTGCAAATATATTTAAAAGAAGTTCCATAGCTCTTTACTTTCCATTTCTAATTTTTCTAGTAACCTTTTTAACCAAAGCATTGAACAAATATTGTTTATTACCTTCGCCAAGAAGGTTATGTTTTCAGAGGCGTTCGTGTATGTGTGTGTGTGTGTGTCTGTCTGTCTGTAAACACGATAACTTGAGAAGGCTTAAATGGACTGACTTGATATTTGGTAGGTGGGTAAGTCTTGATGAGACCTCAAAATGATTAGATTTTGGGCCACCTGGCGGCTTGTTATGGTACTGCAGCAGAACTTCCGGTTTTGATATCTCAAGATTCAGACATGCTAGGGTAACCAAATTTAGGTGGTAGATAGCTCTTGTGCTGGGGATGAAGTGACATGAGTTTGAGCCCCCTAGTTGCTTGCTCTAGAACTGCAGGGGGTTTAAAGGACAAATGTTTAAAAGAGGATAGCTCAAGAACCGATTGATGGATCATCGTGATTTTTGGTATGTAGGTAGCTTAAGTGATGCTTGACATAATGGTATTACAATTATGCAAATATTGATGTAATTTGCATAAATAATGAGGAAATTCTATAAATCAGCTGCATTCCATGATAGGAAGTTCAAGCTTGTAACATATGTTATTAAGAACGAGAGAAACACAGGCAAATATTGATTATGCAAATGAAGACTTAATTTGCATAATTAATGAGAAAATGTTATAATTGCATAGTGGTAACTGCCTGGAATTTCATACTTGGGGTGTTTGAAGTTAAGTGAAGGTGAACATAATTAAACATAACTTATTCAAATAA
>NW_017802925.1:0-3083 GCF_001625305.1 Branchiostoma belcheri
TGACAGTTATACCAGTATTAAAGAAGCGTATACCATGTCTACCGTTCTAACAAAACTAGTTCGTAGTCCTATTTAGGGCAAAGGTCACTATTTTCCAGCTGGAGAGTTATTTCTATTTCTATTAACTTGAAAAAACTGTCTGTTAGTGTTGTTTTGGCTGCTTTGTAGGTTCTAAAACTAATCCCATCTTCTTGTCTTTTGGTGGTCTTCAGGGGGGTCAGAGGTCATGCTGCCAGTGTTTGCATTTGCCGTGCCAGGTATCGCTGGTCAAAAAGTGACATTTTTGGACTAAATGGACAATTTGGAAGTTGGACCACCCCTGTCAATATGTGTTTGCAATAGTTGAACACTCAAGTAGGTGATTGTTGACAGCTCAGTTCTTAGATGTTTTCCTATATATTCCAATAGGGGCTGGAATCAATGGGCTGTCCCCTGACAGAACTTTAGGGAGGGGGGTCAGATTGACCATTGTAGCTTATATTTGCCTAAATTAGTTCTTACCCGCAGCAGGATGAGTCTGACCTCTCCATGTTGGACAGCATACCAGGGGTCCCCAGTTTTGACTACCTCAATGAGGATGATGGCCCACCAACGGCAGAGGAAATACAGAATGCGCTTAAAAAGCTGAAAAACCACAAATCTCCTGGAGTGGATGAAATAGCCAACGAGCAGCTGAAATACGGGGCACAGGGAATAACCAAAGCCTTGGAAGTTCTCTTTGCCAAAGTCTGGCATGGTGAAGTTATCCCTGAGGACTGGTCTAAAGGCCTCATTGTTGTGCTGCCAAAAAAAGGGGATACCACACACTGTGGCAATAACAGAGGTATTACACTTAGATCTACAGCCTCTAAGCTTTTCCAGATCATTGTTTTAGGACGCATGAACAGGGGTTTAGAAGAGCTCTTGCGGGACAATCAATGTGGTTTTCGGAAAAACAGATCATGTGTTGATCAGATATACTCTCTACAGACAATCATCCACAGATGCATAGAGTTCAACATTCCTTTGTACATTAACTTCATAGATTTTAAGGCTGCGTTTGATAGTATCAAGCGAGACTTTATCTGGAAAGCTATTTTCATTTTATGGCCTGCCTGACAAGTACATTCGAATCCTCCGAGCTTTTTTCTACAAGACTGTTAGTGCAGTAAGAGTTAATGGGGAGGAGTCAAGTTGGTTCGATGTTGAATCTGGAACAGGACAGGGTGATATACAGGGCCCTCCGGTGTTTAACGTCTGCATCAATTTGGCAGCTTACCTAACTGAGAAGAATAAACAGCTCAGCACAGGAGCAGTCCTGCTACAGGAAACTCCTGGGAAGCCGTCAGTATCTGTACTGGACACTGATTACGCCGACGACATGGCTCTCCTCGACAATACCAAGATAGGTCTACAGGAAACAACTGACCTGCTGTGCAATAACAGCTCACTTGCTGGTCTTAAAGCAAACGCCAAGAAGACCCAGGCTATGGTAGTGGGCAGATACTGTATGCAGCGACCATATACCGAGGAAGGAACGCTCAACATTACTGTTGAAGGATGTCTAGTTGAGCAAGTTACCACATTCACTTACCTGGGAACTACTTTTACCAGCGATGGAACAATGGATACTGAACTTGCAAGGCGCATCCAGAGAGCCTCCGGTGCATTCTGTCAACTGGGTAGGATCTGGTACAATAGTAATATTCTTCTGTCAACCAAGATTAGGATATACGAAGCAGCAGTCATCACGATCCTAACTTACGGGTGTGAAGTATGGGTCATCACCAAGGCACAAATCAACAGGCTAGAAGCATTTCACCAGCGCTGTCTCCGAAGGATCCTCCGTATCAGGTGGTATCACCGCATCACTAACTTGAGTGTACTACAACAGACAGAGACCACTAGTATTGAGGCAGTTGTATCGGCCAGCAGACTTAGATGGTTGGGTCATGTTTTGAGGATGCCCAAAGAACGACTTCCCAGATTTCTCTTGGACTGGACACCAAATCATGGGAAAAGATCCAGGGGAAGACCCAGAAAAACCTGGCTTAACAGTGTACTAGAGGACCTGAAGAAGATCAAAGGGAACAACAAGCTGGAGTTGCGTGAGGTGGAAGAGATGGCCCAGAATCGCCCGGAATGGCGCAAAATGGTACGCAAGAGACGAAGGAATCCTGACGCAGGCCACTCAACATAAGAGGAGACCTTATCAAGTATCAAGTAAGTAAATTAGTTCTTTGGGTTAGGAGCAGGCTCCAGGTGACTCACTGGACTCAGATTTGCTAAGAAACTCTTTGATTTCAGTGTTTTTGACCATTTTTCTTAGATTTTGTAGCCTTTATTGACAGTGCAGTATGTACTGTCCTTAAACAGTTTAATAGGCAAATCTAACATCTTTATGATGCACCTTTAGGTGCCTTAGTGGAGAAAAGGTACTCAGCTAATGCCAGGGCCAGCAAATTCTTACTTTTTCCTCTGTTTTTCTTACTTTTATCTTAGTAATATGGACCCCACCAATAGGCTCAGACCAGTGCCCTAGGCCAGGGAATGGGCCACCAACACCTGTTATGAAATGTATTCCCATGGGACCATTTCTGATCAGAGATCTTTGACACTTGAGCTGAGAGTTTACAACCCTTACCCGGTTTATGGTTCCGGGTCGGAGTTTAATTCTGACCAGAGTCTAAGTAAGTGCGCAGTAAATCGCCGGAAACGTGACTTTGTATGGTATGTTTTGGCCACGATATCCCTAATATCGTAATAGCTGTGTACATATCTTTCTGTTTTCTGAAAAGCCTGTTAGTTGTAGCCTTTATAGGTGGCGTAATCTTGGTGGTCCAGCGGAGACTTCCAGATATTAGTCCGCGCGGATGATAGTGTAGCCTTTCCGCCTGATCACTGGGACGGTGCGTTCTACGTGTGTTGTGGGTGTGTTTGGGTCATCGAAGATAGCGGTAAACTTATCGCATCGATTTTAATTAAATTCTGACATCGGAAAGATTAGGTACCGGGCTTCTTCCAGTAGTAAGCCGTTACCCTGGGAAAATTCGTTTTTTCCATGCAGCCATGTGTGAAAAATGACGAAAAAAAGGACCCCTCAC
>NW_017802926.1:0-3083 GCF_001625305.1 Branchiostoma belcheri
GGATGGTGCTGTAACTTCGGATGACTTTTTACAAGTTCGACTTCACAGAGCATGAGCGTGGATTATCAGAAAACCGTTACGTTTTAATTAATGATAAATAAACATGTGGGTATTAAAAGAATTTGCCTTGTGGAGACGACTTTACACGGTCCATGACCGATCAAGCTGTGGATTGGCGTCAGATAAAGCAGCGCGGCGTTGAAGTTAAGAAAACGTTCGATTCTGTTCCATTTTCAACAGGGTGCTGTAACTTCGGATGAAATATAGTTTGATCACTTTTTAAAATACTAGTTAGGTTATACGTAAACAAATAGAACAATTACGTGTCAAATAACTTCAACCTTCCACTGATAGTCAATTTTTGACAGTGCGTATCTCGCCAGAGATTTCAAGCGTGCTGTAACGAAGCATGGTCGCACGACCGCCAATTCCTTCCAGGCCGTGTCGACGCTGATGATCTCCTAATGGTGTGCCTTGGGTGGTAAATAGCTGGTCTTCTGAAAAACACTGTAAACTACAAATGAACAATTCTTCCACATGTATTTTCCGAAGCCGCCCAGCCATGCCCTCCCACACCGGAAATTGAAGCGGTAACCTTTGCACTCTGCAAACACCGCATGTGAACCCTAAAATGCGCGGTAACATTCACTGTGGTTCTAAAGCCGTGATTGATTCTATCCATTCTGGTCAAATAAAATAGGGACTTGGCAGCTATTAAAAGACACGGTGTATTGTCTGATTGAGAGGTTCACTATAAATGCGTCACACACACACACTAAATAGTACTTAGCGTAAGTTGCTGTCTTGATGGACGAGCCGATAACTTCGCAGCCAGGAGGTAAATGTTTGTGAGACATAAGGTAAGGTAACATCAATTTATTTTTATCCGTCATTTTTTTGTTACAAATACTGAAGAAATGCTACTTTATACAGATCATACGTAAACGATAACATATATCGATATAAAATTACCCTTGTAATTTTAATAAATGTCACAAACCCCTTCAAGCAACTGGTTTTGCCGAGATCTTCCGGGCATTTTCATGTTGTAAATACGGGGGACGTCGATTTTGTGCTTCTGGAATTAAAGACATATTTTTGAACAAATGTTGCATTTTCCTAGTTTAAGGGTGACTCTTTGATAATTAATTCCAAAACAAGAAAATATTGGCTTGCTAGAACTGACAAAATCAACGCACTTTTCTGAAGTGTGATTTGGTACGGTCCGCACAAGTTTCGCGCCATTTCTATCATTTCGGCGCCGTTCGTCTTTCAATTTCTGTCACAGAGGACACAGAGCGGTCACAGAGCAAACAAGAAACACGACCAAACGACGTGAGTATTAAATAACCGCATCTTTATTGTGAAGCTAAGGAGACGTTAGCCTAAGAAAGAACTAAAATCTTACATTCCTAAGTCAACTTATTTTAACACGGAGCTTGATTTTAATAGTGCGAAAAACTGTAGTGGCTGCACAAATGTTACAAGTAAACTATATATACATTAAAAAGGTTTGGGACTGGATTTGTCCACTCTTGCATGAAAGATGAAGCATAAATATTCCTTTGCATAAAAGACAATCTCATAAGCACAAACAACGATGTTTGCTAAGTTGAAGAAGGAGCCACATTTACATAATCTATTACTAGTAAGTTCCTATATTCACTGTGACCTATTGGTGTGTACTTGCATTTTTTCACAGATCCATCCACATCTGCAATAACATACCCAGTACCCACAAAACATCTGAAGTCCGGTAGCACAATGGTGGGTCTCAATACTTACGTTATACTAAAAGTAGAATAAATTTGAAACTGTTCTTTCAAAACTTAACTAACTATGGAACGTTTTGAGTACAACAACTTATCTAAACAGCAAAATGCATTCCCATTAACAGATCCTCACGCTGCAGACTGTGCATCACAGTGACATAGCTGCACTTGTTGTAGCACAGGAAGACCCACCGGAGATGAAGGTCCAAGTGTACCAACGCCCCGGAGCCCCAATCGCCGGGTTGATGATGTACGCTAGGTTGGACGGCACGTGGTACCCATGCGGTTGGATTCGCGAGAAGAACAAGGACTCTGTCCTTAATTTGTCATCGGAAGGGGGCTTAGAAAGCCTGAGCTGTGTCCTACAGGACCGGTACACTAAGAAAGGCTACCATGTCTTAAAAGTTAGCATACTTTAGAGCCTTATCAAAATGTTTTGACGGCACTACAATTCACTACATTACAATATTTAAACAGCACTAAAGTTTACTACGTTATAATAGTTAAACATTGGTTGAAATTTCTACCACAAGTAATAAAATTGTAAATGTAATAGATGTTCAAAAGCTACACACTGCAATGTAGGTTGTGTGCTGTATGTACCAGAACATGCCGTTAATAAAACATCTCTTGTCATTTGGTGTGCTATTTTCTAACTAAGTAAACAAGTAAAGTAGTATAAGAATGCTTCTGATCAACACCTAGCCATGTTCCGTATTTGACGAGTATTCCCGGTGGAGACACGGTCAAAGCCCCACCAAGCTGTGGATTTCAGCCGGATAAAGTAGCGTGGCATTGAAATTACTAAAAAAATTCGATTCTCATCTATTTCAAACATCTATGTACAGATAGCAAACCCACATTGTACCTACAGTATACAGATTTAGCTTAATTCCATTATTTACACGCAACAACGCATACCCCAACACTGTTAACCATACGAACTCTTACCTGAGCACAAGGTATATGAACTACGTTACTGGCTGTATAACGTTACTTACTTGTTGCGTTGTTTCGGTGCGAACGGTCATTGAATAACTTTAAAAGTCATATTCGTAACAGGAATCCCTTTTTTTGTATTCGTCGACGTTTTGAACCGTCTCCCTGGCATTTCCCGTTCTGCTCTCTCTCATCCTCCTCATTTTGCGGATCCATTTCATTCTCTTCCTCCTCCTTTTCCATTTCCTTGTCTTTCTCTTCATTCTCCTTTTCCATTTGCCTTTTTCTCTTCTTGTCTTCTCTCTCTTTTGCCTTTGCTTCTCGTTGTAGTCGTGTTAGCTCTGCCCTCTTCCTTCTCTCTTCGGCTTTGGC
>NW_017802927.1:0-3071 GCF_001625305.1 Branchiostoma belcheri
ATACCTCATGGATGTTGTATCCAGAACCATGCCTATCTAGTTCTATTTTTCTATGCCTGAATCATCATCATCATCATCATCATCTTTCATCCTCCATAATAGAGGTGGAGCATACAAAGTTAGATCTCCAGAACTGTTTGTCATTCATCACAGAGATACGTTCCTGGCCCTCCAAGCCTGTTTCAGTTTCAATAAGTTTCTTAAGTGTCATGTTTGGGCGTCCAACTCTTCTCGTACCGGTATCAGGATTCCAGAGTAGAAGCCTACTGACTGGTTCTTCACTACATACTACATGACCGGCCAAGCTTAGTCGTCGATATTTAACTACTGTAGATACATTTGGTAACGAACCGTATAACTGTTCATTAGTAGTATGTATTGAAAACTACTCGCAGCATCTTCGTGTATGTCCCGTTTAGTTTTCTGGTTGCCTGAATGGGTTAGGGTTAGGATCAGGATCAGACACGGATAGTCTCTGCGTATCCAAGAACATAGATTTGCCCATGCACGGTTCATTTCCACTATCCAGGACCGTGCTTGTTCATGGATAAAGCACAGTTATTGAAATAATGGAAGTTCTAATGTTGTTTGAAGTTTGTGTCTGGCAACTCAAGATGAAAGAAAACAAGTTTTCTTATTAAACGTGTTTCTCCCCGGCAGGACGTGGTGCCCTCCCGAGTGAAGGAGCTGCTGAGAAAATCGTCCAAAGATCGGACAGAGGAGGAGGCAGAGACGGTCAGTACAGTTTTTTAAAACAATTTGTTACGATAAGTGCAATGCAAAGAAACCCACTGCTAGGTACATAGCTAAGTTCGGGTTACTAGAACATCATTTCGTCTTCCTATTAAATTCAGAGACTAAAGCGCAAGACAAGCTGGAGTCAATGAGAGTGAGGACGAAATGAGTCAATGCGAGAAGCAGGAAGAATGTTCTTATGTCTTTGTTTTGTTGATTAATGTTTCAATTTGTGCAAATAAATAAAATGTTCCCTACCGCAGACAGGAATGGTTTTGATCCACTATGTGTAGTGGGTCGATAAACCTGCTTGAGCCAGCGTGGCTCTCTCACACACTCCAGAGTTATGAAGCCTTAGATTTTGGCCACATGTCTTCTGTTTTATATATCTTTACCAAGCTTTACCAAACTTAATCGTGCCCCCTCCCCTCCCCAGATCGTGCGCACGATGCAGAAGATGCCCGACTTCGCGCTTTTCCCGTTCGAGATCCAAAAACAGCTGTGCCAGGTGGCCTGGTACGACAGGTACGCGGGATGGTGTTTGTTTGTTTTTTGTTTATTCATTACCGTGTGTATCAAAAGAAGTAGAAGGTGAACATACGATCGATCACTACTTTTGTTTGCATGAATGATTCTAAGACATATGGAACTTATTGGTAGGCATATGCAAATTACTGGTAGGTATATGTAAATCATGGTGTTTATAATATATTATAATATTTGACCCTCTGGCCCCCAGTTTCGGGACGGGCCGTGTGATAATCCGGGAGGGTCATGCCGCGGACGGCTTCTACTTCGTCCTGTCGGGAAGACGTGAGTAGAACTGATTGATTGAATTGATCAATTCCGTGAGTTTGTTTTTACATTTGTTAATAGATCTACAACAGATTTTACTTAATTTTCTCCTCAGTCGTGGAGAGCTACGCTGCTGAGGACGAGGCCAACACGGTCCTGCGGCATGGGATGAAGTTTGGGGTAAGAAACACATAAATTAACAAACAAACAAGTAAATAAATAAATAAACAAATAAACAAAAGTACACAGCCTTCTTGTGGTACTTATGGTCAGTACTTTTTAAAACATCGTCTCTATCCTGGGAAGGAGAGCTGTTGCCATAGTAACCGCCTGTGCGTTTACCGCCCTAGGAACGAGAGCTGCTGACGCGAACCAAGCGGAGGTCAACAGTACTGACCCAGGAAAGGACAGAGCTGTTCTGTGTGCATGCGCAGGTGAACATCTTTTGTTTGTTTGTTTGTTTGTTTGTTTGTTTACTTGATTGAATTTTCTATGTGTTACAACGTCAGTGGAGTGGGAGGAAAATAGACGAAGGTTGCCTTTATAGGTGTGACGTTCCAATTCTGTACACGTAGATAGAGAGTATATGAATCAGAAAATGTGTCAAAATATGCTTAAAAAAGTATGATAAGACACTTACGATTACGCTTATGATTGCAAAGCCAACCTTTCAACAAGAAGGTGTGCAAAATTGGATTTGTGTACACTTGATTTCATAACTTTTTATTTGTTTTACTTTCTTGACAGGATTACGATAGAATATTCAACCTACAAGAGGACAGGGAGACCGCAAATTTAAACGTCTGTAGGTAGGTGGGCCTTCGTTACAGGTGACGCTTAGGGACTTTCGTCTGGATTTTTTTTTCTGTCGGTTTCCCTACACCACAAAAAATGCCTTGTGTATTATGTTCCAGACATATATCAATATTCAAGCTCTGGCCGTTCCAAAAGCTACTGGAACATCCGGACGCCTGGACCATGCAGAACTACCAGTAAGTAGGCTTGTCATTAAAAGCAGCCTTTCACCATCATTGTCAGAAATGCAGATCATGTCTACAATGTTGTTGTTATTCATATTTAAGAAAACTGTTTGCTTATCTACTAGTATTCATTTTGTTTGGCTGGTGCATATACATTTGTTTTGAAATTACCTTATAAAATGTTAATGAAAATTAAATGTTTTTTACAGACCAGGTTTCGTCATCGTGCCTGACAGTAGAAGGTGCGACTGGATCTACGTGGTTAAAACGGTACGTACTGTTAATGGGTATTAGGAAAGAGAGGCAGACAGATAGAGATTTTAGAGGTAGAAAAACAGAGACAGGGAAATATGCCAAAGAAGAAAAAGAGGGACTGAAAAACAGGGTGAGCGAGGGAGACAAGAACAAAGAGTGAAAGACTGAGATAGAAAGACTGAGAGAGAGACGTGAGTGAAACGTGATCTTTTTCGCAACGATACTGAACACGCACAGCCTATCGTATCCAGAACCGTACCAATCTAGTCTATGCCTGAATGGGTTAGGCGTTCGGTCAAGCACGGT
>NW_017802928.1:0-3067 GCF_001625305.1 Branchiostoma belcheri
CTCCTCAAAGTGCTCCTGCCAGGCTTCAGGTTGAAGATTCATCAAGAAAGAGCAAAATTATTGACTTTCTGTTGTGTATTCAAGTTTTTCTAGGTTGCTGCAGGTAGGGTAGAGTGGCCATGCCTGATCTTAGCATTTGATATCTGTTAGTGATAGCAGACCCCAAAAATACCATAGCTTGAGGCTTGAATGAAATAAAATTTTCATTTGTAACTTTTTGAGATATCTTACTCACCAAGCAACCAATCCACCAACTTTGTTCAAAGATAACTTTGCAGAGGTTACAACTGTTGTTCTGATGCATGGACTTTGCTCCAATTGCGAACTACGCACCAGAAAGGACAATCTTCGATAGTTACATGTATGGAACGCTCTTTTGCGAACATAAATCCCACGGGCAATCTACGGGAACGCAAAGGATTCATCTGTCACCGGTATCGGACTCGGGGATATTGGTTGGGTAGAGAGGGAAGTGGGACATATTGATTTTTACCCTCGTGACTTTGAAGAAAAGAAACGCTACCATACTTCCTCACAGATAAATTTGTTATTGAAGCTGTCGTCATTTTACCTAAGAAGTTGCGTCAATGTTATCTCTTAGTTGTCAGACAATAAGAAAGAAATAGAAGAAATTGTTTGAAACTTGAAAACCTGTGAGCTTAGATAATTGTTGGATGAATATGAATCCTTGTTATCTGCTGTAAAAAGACACTCTAGAAAGACCCTCATGTGAGAGAGTTGAAAAGGACAATACAGCTCTTCGGGGCAGAATATGTTGCATTGTCAAGTTAGCATTACAATCTTGATCTATACTATTGAATTATTTCAAGCCCTCAGGTTAGTTGTAGGGAGATGGATGGAATAGAAACTAATAGGCTGATATATTTACAAAGTTGCCAAGTTGAAAGGTTTCCAAGACAGAAATGAATGGGAAGGTCTCGGTGTACAGTACATTAAACTGCTTGATCTGTTACTGATTACTGTTAGTGTACATGTAAGAGTTAAAAGAAACAGTGTAGTTGCGACTGTGTATGTCAACCGAAATGTATTTGCCAAAAGTAATAGCATAGAATTCTTTCAAGTCGCCATGTTGTGTGCTCCAGTTTTCATCTTCTCTGGTACTGTCCTCAATACCACAGGATGCACATCGACTGCCCCCCCACCCCGTGATTGGGAGTTAATGAATTGAGTTATAGCTACTGCTGCAATTTTAACACTAATTACCCGATGCAAGGCCAGCCCGTCTGTCTTCAACCGGACCGACTGTCGTTAGGCATGAGTTAGGGCAGCTGTGATCACCTGCGACAATCAAATAAGCCAGGGTCGTTGACTGAATGAGTTAATTAGGGCGCATAATTAAAGACCTTGGAATGGTACATTGGAAAAAGGCAATTTCATGTGCCTTCGTATGGAAGTGACTATATTGTGAAGGGATTTTATCTATTTTCATGTGCTATGTTTTGAAGGTTACTGTATTTCCAAAGTCATGTCAAGAGAGTGTAGTAAAATTACTAAAAAGTCCCCTGTGCCAGAGTTAAACTTCAAGCACGTAAAGTTGAACTTAAAGTCACTACTGAACTCCTGTACTATAAGTATAAGGTACTGTTGTGCTGGAAAGATGAATGAGGTAGTATATTGAGTGCTGACTCGGTACTTAACAGCCTCTGCCTTTCCATTAAAACATTGACTCAGAACAGTCACCCCAATGCAATATTGGTGAGACACAGTCAAGTTCCAGTAGAACTGCTGAAATGCGAAGCAGCCAGGGGCCATATTTAGCGAGTATATTCTCAGAATATAGCAGTGCTTTTACGTAATGTGTGAATGTCGACCTTTTCTTGCTGCTTTTTAAGTGGATCAGCTACTTTCCCCAATCCACTTACTTCTGTGTTAGACTTTTGTTGACTGCCGAAGCTGAAAAGACGGTGTAATGGATCTCATTTGCACAAAAAGCACCGTCTCACAGCTGTGAAGCTTAACACTGTTGGGTCATGGTATGAATTGTAAAGATTATGTACATGTACTGTGCACACCTATACGACGTCCATTGTAATATTGCTAGAGATGATGTGTACAAATTTTGCTAGGTTGAAAGATCTTGCACTTTTTTTCACTGGTTTACTGTTTCGGTATCTTTCTTTGAATAAGATAAGACTAAAGAGACTGTATATTAAAGCAGTACTTTTAGGTACTGGTACTGCCTGGAGCTAGATGTGTAGGGCTCAGGTGTAAGAAGCTGCTCAATAAGTGACAACTGAGTCAACTTATGGCTACGCTGCATGCCTGCAAAGCTGGTGTATTATATGCTGAACTAACTATAATGCTGAAGGGTGAATGCCCCAGTTGAAACAGTTTTTGGGGACAGCTCAGGAAAAACTGGGGGAGAGGAGATGTAAAAGATAGATGCTTTTAGCTTCTTTTTTTATTGATCTAATTTTACTAGTCAATCTTGTGTTGAAAATCATATCCCCCTAGGTACCAGTGATGTTTTCTCCATATTCGTTTGTCCTCACATGATACACCCCGTGCGTCTACATGTATCTCTGAGAAAAAAATTCCATTTTCAGCAGCTGTCATTTGCACCATTTTACCCTTGGAAAACTATTACACACATACAGCCATTAATGAAGGTGGTTATGCAGGGGTATGCTTAGGTAGATGGGATGGGTGACCTTGAGCGTGACCTCCATTTAGGAACAGAGAGCCGAGGGACCAGACAGAAGCGAAAATAGCAGTCTTCATCATCTGCATCCTACCAGTGGTGATCTCTGCACGCGCTACATTAAAGGATGACACGTTTTCGATTCGGCGAAAGCACCGATTATTCTGCTACCGTCTGGTTGGACGGAACTTGAAGTTCTCTCTGGGTTGTTCGTGAATCAGAACGCAACGCGTGTGGAGAGTTTGCTGACTTGGCAGGATTTTTAGGGTCTGTGTGGGGATGTGGTCTTTCCCTGTGGTATGGAATTACAATTGGAAGTATCTTAGCTTCTTACTTTCTATACATGATGTAACATATCCGAAAGGATAAAGATTTGTGGCAGCTAGTGAGTGTTTGATGATTATA
>NW_017802929.1:0-3067 GCF_001625305.1 Branchiostoma belcheri
TACACCGTCTACGGGCAAGAGGCAACGTGATTTGCTAGTAACTTTCCCTCCAAAACAAGAGGGAGTGTCTGATTGGCTGAAGTAAAAAGTCGGTATTAGTATACTTACACCGCCTACGGTCAAGACTCAACGTGACTGGTTGGTAAATTCCCATGATCCAAAACAAGAAGGAGTGTCTGATTGGCTAACAGCTCAGCAGGATGTACGGTAGAAGTCGTTAAGTACTTACACTGCCTACAGTCAAGACGCAAAGTCATTCACGAAAAAAAAAATAAGATAGGAGTAGGGTAGTGCTTAACACAAGTGAACGTTCTGGCACTGGAGAACTATGGAAAGATTTCTATCACTCAAATGTAAAGTAAGAAGATAGTATATAAGTCTTTTTCATTCTATTAACGGGGATGGGGTTTTGTGCGCGTGAAAAATTTGCGCGCGCGTGAAAAATCTGCGCGTGAAAATATGCAAATTAG
The DNA here is from genome assembly GCF_001625305.1 of Branchiostoma belcheri. NCBI lineage: Eukaryota > Metazoa > Chordata > Leptocardii > Amphioxiformes > Branchiostomatidae > Branchiostoma > Branchiostoma belcheri. The sequence goes on from NW_017802929.1 coordinate 471, forward strand.
GTGATTCTCAGGGGGTCTTGGACATTTTACATTTATTCGGGAATCTTAATTCTATCTTTATCTTCCACGCGCAAATTTTAACCTTTTTTGCGCGTGAAAACTTCACATTTGAACAAGTCCCTTGGGATTTGCACATCCATCCTTAATTTCCCATTTTCAATAGTAATTTTCAAATGTTGAGTTTTCACGCGCAAAAAAGTTTGAAATTTGCGCGTGAAAGAATATGCTTGAGAAAAAAGGTGAAATTAAGCTTACAGAATGGAAAAAGCCTCAAGTTTTTACATTTTATGGTATAAAACTTTGCACTTGTAACTTTTCCTTGAATTTTTGATATATTTAAAGATCTTTCAATGTTCAGGTCTCATGTGAGGATATGCAAATTCAACTATTCCCAAGAGATATGCAAATTAAGCTATTCCCTAGGGAAGGGACCATCAAATCAGGAAATGTTTTAAAAATCAAGAAAATCATGTCACGGGACACACTTATCTGCCTACACATGGTATTTACTTGAACTTGTTGAAGCGAGAACTTGCATTTCATAAACTCTAGTATCGTGTCACATTGCCCAGTCACTTTCCACTAAAATCCAGGAAGAATCTTCATTGCTATAGAAATAATCTTCACTTGGATACAATTTACTTAGTATACAAGAAGCATACAGCAATTTGATGAATGTGTTGAATTCATTAACCATACATGTACTTGACAATGAATGTACCAAAAGAAATTTCATTTAATTGAAATTATTATGTCATCTACAATGTAGGGCAGGTATGATGGTGGACAATGGGTTAAGCATTATTCCATGGAAATATGATGTCAGGATTTCTATGACTGTGTTCTAGCCAAATTTCCCGGTCATCACTGACAAAATTTTGCCCACTCCATCTTTGAGTCAGCCTACTTTGAGTGGAGTGGGCAAAATGAAGATGAAACTCTTGTGTAATTTTGCACCAAACGAGATAGTCTACCAGCAACATTTGTCCCTCAAAATGCACAAACTAGCATTTCAAGCAGCCAAGATTTTAAAAAGCTCTAGGGTATCATTCAGCACACTACAATGATGATATTTATGTGGACAAGAAAAAATTTCAGACTGGCCCCTTTTCATGCTGGGAGGAATGCAGAAATTTCATGGGGGATTATGGCCATATGGAATTTTGCACTGGCTTGGGAAGAATCTAGTAATTTGAGTAGTTAGTGGAACTAATGTCATCCAGAAAGGTTACAAGACAAGTCTAGAGCCAGTAGACCCTTTTCAATCTTCAACCAAAATACTAGCCTGGATGCCAGACCCAAAGCACACTGGACGCAAAATTGCTCACTGAGATATTTTGTGTCCAGTGTGCTTTGGGTCTGGCATCCAGGCTACCAAAATACAAATAATCAGTCACTATTTTGCTCTTTCAAAAATGTGTAACCAGCCATCGAAGTAAGAGAGAAGCTAGAGCTTTGATTATAGCTGTTCATTATACCATAAAATCAACTACCCTGTAACTACTCTGTAACTTTGTAAGGTTGAACCACTCAGACTGGGAAGGATCTAGCCGTTTTAAAATTTCCATGGGCAGCCAATTGCAAGAGCCCTTCCCAGAGTGGATATAAAGATTTTTGTCCCTTATGAAACCTGGTACGGATATAAAGTTTTTTTTTTGTGTACAAATTTTTGTCCCTTATTGACACTCCCGGTGTGGATATGTATACATATTTTGTGTTTATTGATTTCTACTGTCTCAGACTGATTTGTGTGAATTCCCGAGCCTCTTGAGCACACCTTCCCATAATGTATGCAGCCAAACTTTGCCACTCTGTAGTAGATGGGAACTTTTTCCGGCAACTTATTATGTTTTCATTTTCAACTGTTTTGCTTGTCACCTTACTGAGCTTGATGTGGGTGGTTTTCTGAAACTCCTCCAGCGCTGCCTGAATTCTGTCCATGTTGAAAATTTGTCCCCAAACTTCAGGCACGTGCAGCCATGTCAGCTTTGGCGGGAGAGATGAATATTAGCGGGAAATCCCTGTCGTGTGCTCTGATTGAGTGTTGTTCTGGTCGCAGGTCAAAAGTATAGGTCAAAAGCCTGTGTTTTCGAATTTCGGGGGGGGGGGCTCGTCACTGAATGACATCCAGTAAATTTCTAGCGGGGACCAATCAGAGGGCTGCTGAATAATTTGAATAATTTATCAAGGCCCACGGACGCGGTTCTTTCACTTGTAAAGTAGCCAATTACCACCGAGCCGGTGGCACACGATGGGCGAAAACATGTATTTCACACCCATTGTACGTCGACATAAAGCGCTTATACATTACAAACAGAATTTTCGTAGGACTGCCATTACTTTAGTTTGCAGCATGTGTATTGAGAACGAGTATCTTCATAATTCTGCTGGCTGTTTGTATAAGAACGGCACAATAAAACAGTTTTCAATACCAACACGACTTAACAGATAACACGTAATGAAGCCCACTTTTTACGCAGATTGTAGCACTACGTAATGTTACACAAACTAACAGTAGATGTTTTAAGGAATTCACAGAAATGACAATGATAGATAATGTAACGCATATACATTATACAGCNCAAAATGAGAGTAAC
>NW_017802930.1:0-3064 GCF_001625305.1 Branchiostoma belcheri
AAAATTGAGTTTTGAAGGGTGAAAATTGGGTTTGAAGGGTGAAAATTTGAGTTTTGAAGGGTGAAAATTGGGTTTTGAAGGGTGAAAATGGGTTTTGAACGGTGAAAACTGACCCGATGAAGCCTTGTTGAAGTTGTACCTTTGGTCTTTCGTACAAGGGTATATATACCAAGGTCGCCAATTGGAGCTTCTCTGGCCGGCTAACTCCCTTGGTATATATTCCCTTTATTTCGGCCAATTTCTATTATTTTTCCCAGCGATCCACGGTGCCTGGTAGAGGCTAGTCGGGGCGACAGCAAGCGCTAGCCATTACAGCCCAGGCCTGTTACAGCGGCGCCGCGGGAATGACACAGCGGTCCACCGGCGGGTACCCGTCGGGCTAGCCTGGGTGCCACCAGGCCTGGGTGCCACCCCGCGCGCGAGTGTCTATCTCCTAAGTAAAAGTCATGGGAAGCCATTATAACTCCCGGCAGACCTACTTGGCACACTGGGTCTAATTATCTCCTCGCGCATGAGGCGTTAGAGGGCTTCGCGTGGACGAAGGGGTTTGGGTGGATAATGGTAGCGGACAAATACGGTTCCTCCCGAAATCTATCGCCAAATAAACGCCGGACTCTGGGGCACCCAGGGTTAACCGTCAGGCGTGCTACAACCCGCCCCCCAGTAACACTAACCAGCGTGCCAGGCCCTGCAGCGTGCCTTTGCCGGTACTGTGGCAGTGTGGGGCCCAGTGGGGCCGGTAAAATTCGGTGGCCAGCTGGATACGCGCGCCAGGGGGCTGTTGTTGTTAGTGGGCCGGCTAGCTGAAATGCCACACCAGCGGTATTTTCCTGGATTGTTCCATTTGATTTCGAAGTTGTTGAAAGAATAAATAATGGATAGAGATCAACTTCTTTTTGTCTTTTTTATTGTCTTCATCTTATGTAACTGCCTTCGTATTTCAGACAGCTTATGCATGAAATTCGCTTGTATTTATATTTTGAACATGTCTAGTTTTGACATATATCTGCTGGAGTACTCTGTATTGATAACTCAGTGATGATAGCTGCCATCGTGAAACGCCTAATCTGCAGTACAGTAGCATATGCCTTCTGACTGGTTAAAAAAATGAAAACAAAGAAGAAATCATGTCAATAGAGCCCAAAATGGAAGATTTAAAAAATCCTGTCAATAGTGCCAAAAATGGCACTGCTGACAGGACGATCCTGTCAACAGTGTCAAAAATGGCACTGCTGACAGGACGATCCTGTCAGCAATGCATTATTTCCTGTTATTGACAGGATCGTCCTGTCAGCAGTGCAATATTTTCTGCTATTGACAGGATCGTCCTGTCAGCAGTGCAGTATTTTCTGCTATTGACAGGACGATCCTGTCAGCAGTGCAGTATTTCCTGCTGTTGACAGGACGATCCTGTCAATAGCCTCAGGCATAACAATAGCTGTTGTAACATAGGGCTGTCGTAACATCGGGCTGTCGTAACATAGGGCTGTCGTAACATAGGGCTGTCGTAACATAGGGCTGTCGTAACATAGGGCTGTCGTAACATAGGGCTGTCGTAACATAGGGTATGAACCGATAGTGATACGCAAACCCCCTAGGTCCGCTGCGCGGCGTACAATCGGCCTGTTCTTCTAGTACTGCATGGGTGCCATCTCTTCTGTAACGGGGTGGTTTCGGGGAGTCCCGTTACAACACGAATGGCACTAATTTATATAATATCCAAGCAGATCATTCGGTGGCAAGGCAGTATCCATTTGCCAGACGAGTGTCCATGGCTGTCACTGTATGATCTGATCAGAGATTACGCATCCAGGCTTATAGATCTGATGAAAACCACAATGGGTCCGGGACAGATGAAACGACGCGTACTAGTATATCTCTCAGCGGGTAGCTTCCTTATGTTATGGTCATATTTCGAAACGGCTTCCGGTCGAGCGGTTTTCGGGTCCGACTGATATGGCAAACGATAACACGCGATCAAGAAACAGGCCAGAGTTTTGCATCAGAAATCAACTTCATTTCTCTAGTATCTGTTACATGTGATTAAAATGTTAAAAAACATAATTTCATACGAACACATACCGTAAGTTAATGTTTAAATTACAAATATGCTTGACTGTCTCATGTTCTCCAGCAATACAGTTTGTATATGTGTAAGGAGCCCCCCTCCCCCGATTGTACGCTAACTGTATATTGTGACTGCCATGTTTTCGCAAAGTTGTGTTCCACATCCCTTCTGTACGCCTCAAGGACACAGTTGACCTTGCAACCACTGTACGTCTCTCAAATTGATAGAGGCCGGGTGTTACTGTAATGACAGCCGTTCGCACTCACAGCCAAGGTTCGGTAGTCACTAGTTCGGCAGTGTTGAACCGGATAACTAACAATGTCATGATTGTAAGACGAATAGCAGGCGGCGCAAGAAGGGAAAGCTTACCTCCCCATTCCGGACATGGTTTGGCCCACATGTCGATCCCTTCCTATGAACAAAGTATGTGTATCAAAGATATAGGAAATTGGAACGCTATATTGGGAGGGTTCCACAGCGTCAGAACCCGATTCACCAAAAGGACGTGAACTCGGTGACGTTGACCTGAAAGGTTAGTAGATAATCCCTAAAGTGAAGGTTAATCGGAAGGAACGTGCTTTTTTTCTCACAGGCTAGCCTGGCACGCTATATTCCAGCGGAAATCCTTCAAAAACATGACAGATTTTATCCAAATTGAAATATTTTGGCCAATCCGTTATTGCATTTATAATAGGAAAGAACAAATTTGTGTACGAATTTGGGTACAAATTTGGGTACGACTTGGCGACCACCTGTTCTCTAGGACGCAGAACTTCACTCCGAGGGCCAAGTTGGCTATGACTTAGGGTCTGGTACTCCGCGGGGCTGGAAAGGGACTTTCTAATCCGAAATCCCCTGCCATTCAGCCCCCGTCTATTGTGGACTAAAGAGAAGACGCCAATCAACCATCTGAACTAACTTTGGAGGCTCCTGTCACCCTCGGAATCATCACAGTTAGAGAGGACAGTCCGGAGGTCTCTGACCCGGGTCGTGACC
>NW_017802931.1:0-3062 GCF_001625305.1 Branchiostoma belcheri
CAATTAACAACTTCCTAAGGACGGGTTTATAAATACAAAAAATACTAGATTATTTTGCGACAGAATTGCAGGGGTACAGACGTCACGGCTACAATCGCAACATTTGTTACAGGTATGTAACACATCAAATAACATAAGGAAGTACAAAATAATATACGGTGAAACATACCTCTCAGCTTACCTTAGGCCTGGACGAGCCTGGTATGGTATTTATCAAACCATCGTGGGCTGCCCGATATCTCTGCGGTGCTGGAAGGACTGTACGGCCGCCAAGCATGGTCCATCCGCGCTGTCTTTCGTACAGGACCAGAAAGCCCGGTGTACTGGGCTGATGTGGCCATAAATCTCTACGGGGATCTGTTACTTTTTCCCCGCCGGCTCAACTGGTAGCCCGATGTGTCTGTGTCATGCCTGTAGAGTTTTTGCCAAGAGGTCCCTACCGAGCACACTTCTGTTCCACCACACAGCTACAGCCTGACTGGTTTAGACTTTTGTGAGAAAGTAAGTAAAAGGATGGAAGCTCCGCCCCCTATAGCAGTATCCTGTTTCCTAGATTCCATCCTATTGGCCTATCTTAGAATAACAGTAACTTTAACTGGGGGTATCTATTACCTCAGAGTAATATACACCACCCATCCAGGTGTCCGGCGTGATTAATTATTGCCATCTGCCATCCCCCACCATGGACAGTAGTATCCTGTTTCCTAGATTCCATCCTATTGGCCTATCTTAGAATAACAGTAACTTTAACTGGGGGTATCTATTACCTCAGAGTAATATACACCACCCATCCAGGTGTCCGGCGTGATTAATTATTGCCATCTGCCATCCCCAACCTCTTGGTCCAGAGGCACGGTCATAAGGTATAGGAGAGACATGCTGTGTTTTAATTTAGGTCACTGACCGACACCAGGGATTGTACGATATTTACCGGGGGTGGGCTGGTACGTTGACGGGAGATGCACAAATAAAATCGGGGCCACCAACCAACATATTACAGAAAAAAACCGTCGCCAGAGTCTTTTTTAAGACTCAACTTGTTTCTTCTTTGTAGATTGACCTGTGAATTTGACTGTGAAAATAACAATGTATAGAACTGTAATTTACTTTACTTACTTTACTTATGTACGGAAAAAACGAAATGACACTGAGAAATGCAAATACATATGTAAGGCCACACCAGCTAGCAAGTTATACAGGTTGGCCTGATTTACAAGTTACTGAAACTAGGATCTGTTGTACTGTTGGTATCTGACTTTCTTGAACAATTGATGGAAAAATAAGAGCATTTTGATGTTGGTTCTTTCATCCTACCCCGACTAAATTGCACTCCTAGCAGTCTGTCGGACTGATTGGCCCCCTGGAAGGGCTAATTAACCCCCGGCAAAGAGAGATCCTTATCCTGATTTACAAAACTAGTACCTGTTGTGCAATTAGTATCTGATTTTCTTTTACTATTGATGGCAAAATAAGAGATTTTTTGGTGTTGATTTGTATCCTTGTAGCCAGATCACTAATTTATGCTCCTAGCAGTCCGTCCAACCGATTGACCCCCTAGAAGGAGCCAATCAACCCCTGGCAGAGAGAGATTGTGTATCACCCCAGGCCCTGGTATCCCCCTGAATGGAACACATTAGCCTCTACCAGGCACCGCGGATCGCTGGAAAAATAGTAGAAATTGGCCGAAATAAAGGGATACACAACCCACGTGGGTCACAAATTGGATCTTCTATGGCCCGGGATCTTCTATGGTATAATATCTCTTTATTTCGGCCAATTTCTACTATTTTTCCAGCGATCTGCGGTGCCTGGTAGAGGCTAGGAACACATGCTTTTTTGACAAATCAGAAAAAAATTGGACAATGAGATAACCAACAAATTTATTTTCCAAGGCCCAAAGAAATTGTTTTTCTGTCATGTGACAAATCTCAGTCGTCCAATCCAGTATCCGTATCCCACCACCAACCTGGTAAATGTTCGACCAGTCGATAAAAGACGATAACAATCAGGTGGGCACCTGGTTTTCACCAGTGCCTAATCTATGGATTACTCCTCAAAGCCCATCTGAAGCCAGTTACCACATACCATACTGCACCTGACATCCTATAGCAACTGTTGATATGCTTTACAGGAAGTAACAATACAGCAATATGTCAAATGCTTTCTGCATTAAACGATTTTCTCTGCACACGTTACAGTAACCATTTTTGTCTGACTGCCTATGTGATACAGACACATTTTAATAGCAGCGGCTTCCTTCTATTCTGTAAGTCTCTTTTCCTATCATTACATGCCTGTAGAATGGTAGGGAAGTTGGGTATCGTGTTTGTAAGGTAAATAGTTCAATATCTAACTATTCTAAGGTATGTACTTTGTTTGCACATGATTTAAAGCTTGTGTTTGAAGTCTTTAATGATAGGTTACAGCCCATGACTAGAACTGAAGTTTCCTCTGATGTTTTAATGATAGAGAATTTGCAGTAATAACAGTTTTCTTTGAGAGCAAAGTGTACATCAATCAGGACTCGTAATACCCACTTACAACCTGTAATTTGTAGAAGATAAAGGTTGTAGTTAACAATTAGACTGTTCCATTCTGTTTTCGAAGGAATTTTAATTCATTATAAGTTTTTTCTAATGAAATGAATCACAATGATTATTTCTTTTGTCTATTCTAATAATGGATTTTTCAGGACTTGATGACAGATCCACTTGTTTAGTGAATTAACATAAATTTTGTTGATCATGGTTTGAAAAGTTTGATCCCCATAGCAACAGGCAGTCCCTAGATATAGGTGAGTAACCTCGTTAACTTAAGGCCCACTAATCTTCCTAATGTGTTTTTAATGAGGCTAATTGGCATGTACCTGTCCAAGGTTTGAGTACCAGAGAAAAAACACATGTTGCCTTTTGGCGAAAACACCAATAAATTATCTGATTTTGTGGAGTGGTGTTTGTACGGTTACAGATTACAGAGTTATTTCGAAACTCTAACATTCCCAAGGGAATGAGAGATACTCTGTACAATCTGCAGAATACTGTATACAGAATTTGTAGCTTTCG
>NW_017802932.1:0-3058 GCF_001625305.1 Branchiostoma belcheri
ATGTTTACCTATTAGTAAGGAAAACATATTGTTTTTACTCAGTTTCTTCCTCTTCTTCTACCCCAAACAGTGACCTCAGACCTGACCATGACATGATTTGTTTACGTCCGTCACCATAGTGACTGGTGTTGGGTTACATAATGCTGCAATTTCATGGTCTGCTCTGCTCCTGTCACCATATACTAGTAGTACATGTATATGAATGTGTTTGAGTAAGAATTAACAGAGCAGACCATGTCCGAAGGTAAACATTATTAGTATGCATTTGCTTTGCAAATGTTAAGGTTTCTGGGGCGGCTAATTTAAACACTCTAGACTATCCAACACTGGCATAAATTGCGGCGCTTATATCTGTAGTATGTATTTCTGACCTTTGAATGACCCTAGCGTCCCTTAGCCATAAGTTAGAAATGCGCGAAAATGTTTGTTTTCGGCTGGTTTTCGGGGGGGCGCAACCGCATTCCGGGAAGGGCGAAGTAAACATCTTGCCGGTTCTGCGCAAGCGCACTGTGGACCAAGGAGAAAAATGGCGGCCGTGTTCAGTCTGTTTCGCTGGTACGGCCCGACTCGACGCGATTTGGACCAGAAAAGCTGATTCGGTAGCGTTGGTACGTATGCATAAGCATCTGTAGAAGTTATTTTGCCCAGTTGGAACGTTATATTTGTTCCAATACCGCGTCAAGTCAGTCAAATGCCACCCTACGTCGGGCGTGTGTCTGCACACTTTATAAGATATATCCACAAGACAAATTGTATTTTGTCGGGGACTGTAGGATGTTTTAGTAACTTTAAGTTGATATGAACGCAGTAACTCCTGTTACCTTTGTAGTCTGATCGGTCTCTTTCGGAGACGGGGGTAAATTTGTGCAGGCTTCATTCGCCCGGCGAAATCTTCCGGTCAAGCCGGCCGCCGAGTTACTAAGTACATAATATACACGGACTTCTAAGTACTGGTCAAATTCTGTATCAAAATCCTGAGAACTAATCCTGAAGAAAAAAAATGGAATCCTTGAGTTTTCAAGCGTTTCCTCTCAAAATCTACGATCCTTATTGAGCCTTTTACATTTGGGTTGAAGGCACTCCTCAACTGCTACAATAACTGGAAGGGAGATAAAAAATATGCCTCAAGAAAGCACTACTCTACTCAAATGCATGCAAATCACAGGAACTGGTTTGATTTTTTTAATCTTGCTTATGTGAGTTAGAAACATGGGTTAACGGGAATTTAGATACTATTGTACTTTGAACCGTGAGTAATGAAATTTTAATGAAATACTGTACACTTTTTGTGTGTGTTATCTGGTCAAAACAGATTGTAACAAAATGTCTTCATTTTCTTGTAAAGGTATACTGAGTCAACATAGCCAACCTGGTCATGGTACAAGACACCAATGCCAGCCACTCTCTATGCTGTGGAAATAGACAACAGACAAGACGGAGACTGAACAAGGACATTTGAATTGAAGCTCCTTGGACTGAAGTAAAGCCAGCAGAATGTTATTTGGAACTGTGGAGTATGGTAGTTTGGCAGTCATGCTCTGCATGTCAAAGTGATAGAGGCTTGCAAACAAGCCAATGATTGGTTCTATTCACCGGCTTTACTGTCTGAAAAGTATTCTAGTTTGTAAATAAAACCTAGACTACATTTGTACGATGTGCTGTACTTTTGTCATTTGTATACCACATCCATGATCCATGACTTTGTTCTAGATTTCCGTAGTGATTACTTAGTAAGTAACAAAAAATAACAATTAGAAAAAGTAAAAACTGATATGGAGAACCTAGAGTGGATAAGAACATATGTTATCATGATAATGTAGTGACTGTATTTTTGTTTGTATCACCTAACCACGGTAAACCGCTTTTAGGCGTAACACACCAGTTTACAGGGGTCTCCCCAGAAATTCTTAGTGGAGAGGTGCTCCCTAATCAACTGAGGAAAAATTAGCAAATTAAATTTCATGAAAATACTAAGAGAAAAACCTAAATTTGAACATTTTGGGAGAGGGGCTAGGATTTTGGAACAGGGCTCAAAATACTGGGTGCCTGTGCACCTTTAGTTCACCCAAAATTGGAGCTGGGCACATAATATCTTTCTTGCACCCAAATATTTTGGTAGATATTTTTGTGCATATTAAATATATTATGTATACTTTTCAGGATATTCTTGTCATCTAAATGTCAGACAAACAATAAAATCTTTGTTATACTTCTTGGGTAAGAATTTGAAGTTAGCCCCCTTCCAGATTTAAGCTTAGAAAGGAGAAGTAAGATTTGTAAATAGGTTCTGTTTTATATGGTGCATCCAAAAAATTTCTTCATTTATTCATTGACTTGACAAAAGTTCAAGGGCTTTCATATGGTATAATACAACAAAGATTGATCAAAGTAAAGTACAATGAATAAAGTCATGCTACTTACAGACATTTTTATATGTATGTGGCAGAATACATACTGAATATATATATATATACTATACAACAGAGTAAACAAAGGCATTTCAGTCCTGACTTGACTTTATTTGGATCCACATTGCTCCAGTGGTATTCTTCCAGTGGTCCTTACTCTCTCTAGTACTGTGGTACATGTATTCTACCATAGGTTAGATATTCATAAACACAAGGGGAGCACAACTTGCTGGGCTCAGAGCAACAAGCACAAACCATGGAGGTAAAAGATTATACGTGCAGCAAATGGCACTATTACCTAGTACATAAAAAACAAAGGAACGGGGTGGGGAAAAACACAGCCACGTACGTTTACAGTTTGTGTAGCGCATAGGGTGTGTGAACATGATCCTTCGTAGTCGCCACACACTCAAGTAGTTTTGGAACACTCAAGAACGTACACATGCATATTCCGGTTTGATCCCAAGTTTACCTACCTCGATCCTGCGACCCCGAAGCACAAATTCACCGCCCACATGCATTGGTTGACAGACGTTTAGATACAAAACATACCCAAATCTTTTGCAATAACCATGTTAGTATGCTATGCGTCTTGGCGGAGAAGTTTGATTCTGGGAATCGCCTGGACGCGACGCCGAATATGAGGCATG
>NW_017802933.1:0-3056 GCF_001625305.1 Branchiostoma belcheri
CCTCATTCTCCCGACTGGGTGGTGTTGATCCTTCCCACAGTTACACGGGGTCCGGAATCACGACGCGTAACGCCGCAAATAGGGTCTATAAATCCGGGTAATCATGTTACAGCCGCGCGGTATCATCAGATAGCTTCTTTTCCTCAATACGCTTGTGCGCTGGCTGGGGATATGATAGGTTTACTTGCGTTCCGTCGTCTGTACGTTAACTGCCAGGGCACCGGTGCTGAATTGAAGGAGATCTAGAGGCATGGTGGGTGCTACGTACGATGTCTTTCATAACTAAGGGCGTTGCGGGACATCGAAAAAGGCATTTCCTCTGTCCAAAGGTGTGTGTGTACTTTTCTTGTGGGTGACTGGAAATCATGCGTTAGCTTTGAATTAAAGGAGATCTAGAGGCATGGTGGGCCATTGGTGCTTCGTACGATGTCTTTCATGCGTTGTTGGACGTCGTCAAAAGCGTTTCCTCTGTCCAAAGGTATGTGTATGCTTTTCTTGTGGGTGGGTGGGTCTAAATCATGCGCTAGCTTGAGAATGTGTGACTAGTACAATACCGTTCTGTGGTGAACAGGAATAACATTTATCATTGTAAAACCCATGTCTTCCGTTGTAGTAGTATCATTTGTATGGGATGGTGTGTGTTACGTATACGTACGGTGTTTTTCATGTTGAATTGGACGTCAACAAAGCGTTTTCTACGTTCAAAGATATGCACCTGTTTTCTGGTGGGTAGCTAGAAATTATGCGCTAGCTTCAGAATGGCAATGTGTCACGCAATATGATACAGTAGCGTGCGTAGTCCAGTGGTTAGCGATCCTGTCTGGGGATCAAGAGGTTGGGAGTTCGAATCCCGGCTGTTGTCGCTCACCAGATATGCAAGCTACTGGAAAGAGAATAATACAATTCTGTGGCGAAAAGGAATAACATCTATCATTGTGAAAACCAAGATTTCAGTTGTAGTAGTATCATTTGTATGGGATGGTGGGTGCGTATACGTCCGGTGTTTTTCATAGCTAAGGGCGATGTTGGACGGCGACAAAGCGTTTTCTACGTTCAAATGTATGCATCTGCTCCCTTGTGGGTTGCTAGAAATTATGTGATAGCTTCAGAATAGCAATGTGTCACTATAATACAGTAGCGTGCGCTGTTAAAGACGCTGCCTCTGGACCAAGAGGTTGGGAGTTCGAATCCCGGCTGTTGTCGCTCACCAGACATGCAAGCTACTTGAGAGGTTTGTATGTAATCCCTAGGACGTTAAACTGTGGTCCGCATTAGAAATTCTACAAAACGCGGTATCAAAATTCCCACTCGCTCGGAGGCCTGCACAGGAGGCAAATGCAAAGGACCAGTTGAGGAATACGTAATTCTGTGCGACTACACATGGCCATCATACGGCTACCTAGTCGTAATCGATCCTGATTGAGACTACAATTTCCACCGAGTACTTTGCGTTATGACGGTAACAACCATCGCCCTTTGTCATGTCATCCTTTTGTGGTTAAGAAGGGCGGTGATTAAATTAGACCACATCTGAGCACCCTGTTCCCCGGAAATCATGTAGATTCTTTATCAAATAAAGACTAATAATATAATAACTGCCAACACTACAATGAATTGGGACTTGACCCAAATTTTCGGGTGACTCCATCAACCTTGTTCACGGAATGGACCCGTCTACTTTTGGAACGTGACGTCAGAGACACGTGACCGTAGTAGCGGGTCATACGTGCCAGATAACTTGTGTCGCCCCCCGTCTCTGTTCAGGGTAGGTCTGTGAGCTCTAATGTAGACCGGCTCCTTCACTCTTCTTGCAAAGAAGTCCAATTCAGGCCTGTAACCCCTTCTAAAGATACCGAGTATCCCGGAGATTCAATATGAATGTGTTGCGATACCTCTGACTTAATGACTTGTACCAACACAAATGAACTTTCATGCTAAGATATAGATACTTAATTGACTCGATAAAAGTACAGGGACTTCCGCATGGTCTACAACACAATGTACAACTAGGATTGAACAAAGCTAAAAAGTATGGATAAAGTCATCCAGCCATCCTACTTACAGAATATATGTATGTGTGTGCACATGTGTGAAACTACGCACATAATATATGTCAGTGGCAACATTAGATGTATAACTATTCTTTAACATGCTGCCTCTAAGATTCAACCATTCTTTCATGTATTTCATTATTTACACACTTTATGGGTTATCTCCTCTTAAAATGCATTGGCATTTATTTATATGATGTAAAGTGGTGAAATCAGTTGAACAATCGGACAGAAAAGTGAAGAGCAAAAACGGATGCATCATCCCACGTTTTGTCTTATATGCCTGGCTATACTGTACCGAAATAATTTTATTATGTAATTTTTTCTTTTCATGATATTCAACTTTTACGTGCACTGGTACGTTTCGTTTCCACAGAATACAGAAAGAATTTGGTAACATATTCCCATTTTGTCTTACATGTTTCGCTATACCGTACCGAAGCATGTAATTTTATTACTACAATTTCATCGAATGTCTTTCGACATAGCGAATGGCACTGTAATAGCAAAAGTTACATACCCACACTAAGGAAAGGTCACTGACATACATGACCATTTCTTTTGATGATATTCAACTTTTATGTGCTCTGGTGTATTTCGGTTCCACAGAATACAGAAAGAATTTGGGTGCATATTCTCCCTTTGCCTTACATGCTACGCTATACCGTACCGAAGCATGTACTTCTACTGCAATATTATAAAAGGCTTTCGACATAGCGAATGGCACTGTAATAGCAAAAGTTACATATCCGCACTAAGGAAAGGTCACTGACACACATGACCATTTCTTTTGATGACTTTTATGTGCACTGGTGTGTTTCGTTTCCACAGAATACAGAAAGAATTGGGTAGCATATTCCCATTTTGTCTTACATGTTTCGCCATACCGTACCAAAGCATATAACTTTACTACAATCTTATAAAAGGCTTTCGACATAGCGAATGGCACTATAATGGCAAAAGTTACATACCCACACTAAGGAAGGTCACTTACATACATGGCCA
>NW_017802934.1:0-3054 GCF_001625305.1 Branchiostoma belcheri
ATTTGACACGTGCTTGTAAAAAATCCTTGGTCATGAATAAAGAATTGCTGCATGGTAATTTACTAACCTGATGAACATTAAGCATTGACAGAAGTAATGCTTTCCAAACGCTGATATGTACATTGTACAGGTCCTACACCTCCCAACTTTTGGTTGGAATATCATCATGTAAAATCCTTGGCTGTGAATAAAGAGCTTTGTTACAGTCATTGATCAACATGATGAAATCATTCAAGGATGTTGCCGTACCTGTTTGCAGACAGTCTCCAGCAGCACCTGGTGCTGTGGGTAGTGGTGTTTTGCAGCTGCCTGGGCCACCAGGGGCAGCAGCTCTGCCACCTGCTTTACAGCTGCCGGGATCTGGGATAATTCAGCCAGCAGGTGCACACAGCTGAGGGGAGTACAATGTACATGTGTAAGTTTTGTGTGAATAAAGCCAGCATTAATCATATCATTTGGAAATGCTTCGCACACAGATCTTAAATGGTGAAGTACATGTATGGAACAGAGTCAAGCAAGACATACATCTTACTGCAGTAGGCCTATACAAAGGATGCTAATTTGGATTGTTTTGTACCAGGTATGCATGAGAAATACCGGTACTTGTACAGCTCCAATTTTACAGTTTATAATTTTGCAGGTGGTTTTTTCGTGCCCTGAGAAGTGCTAATATCTTACCCCTCTGTGAGCTCCCATGGTTCTACAGGTTTCCTGAACTGGTGGTCCATGCAGCCTCCACTCCTCCCCCGACCCATCTTGGGGGCAAGCGACCCACACGAGTACATCTGTGGGAAAAGGTGTGTTAACCTTCAGCCTGCTTAGGTAATAGTTTGGCACCAAATTTGTATTGGTTATGGGGTAGGCCGCAGGGCCAAGGTTAAAAACATAGATGTACATGGAGGAAACAAGTTGGTCAACATGCACCAAAAAATTAAGCAGTTCACTATCATGGTAACTTTTAGATCAGGCACCTGCTATTTTTTTTATTTTACCTCCAGGTGCAAAGGTATTGTCTTTGTGTGTTATTTTAAAGCAGTACAGTGACATGATGAGAGTGGAAGGAAAGGAAGGATTTGGTTACTGTAGATTGACCTTAAGGTCAAGTTGGAAGGAAGCTATGGCTGGCAAGCTGGGAGGAAGAGATGGACTCACCTACTAGTATGCAAGTTAGAAATATACATGTATGAAGTGGGAAATTCCAAGATACAAGAAATTAGATAGATGTGGCCTCAACATGGGACAGTTATGTTGTAAGACAGAAACAGATACATTGTACTTCTACTACAAAAGAACTCACGGTCTGGTTGGTGTGCAAGTCCATATCATTGTCTCGAAGTTTCTTGACAACTCCATAGGTGGCCGGCCCCTTGTCCAGACCAGAGTATTTCTCTGTCGATGCCGGCTGTTTCTCAATGCCCTCTAAACCTTCCTGCACCTTCTGGAGGAGGAACTGTAAGGACTCAGCCCCTAATGTTTAAGATAGACATAAATTAATGGCTGTGTTTTGATGTATAAATCAAACTTAGATTGTCAAAAGTGCAGAATTGCCCATGTATAGAATTATCGTACATTACTACATGTACAGTACTGGTACATGTTCCAGTATTTTGGACCTATAACTGAATGATTTTTGTAGTATTGAGTTGGTACCAGTATGCAGCACTGGTTTCTGGCCATAAAGTGTGGACTAACCATAGATGATAGGCCCTGGCAACATTGCCAGGATATATGCAGTACAAAAGCCTGAACTCACCATAGGCCCTGGCTACATTGGCTAGTGCTACTGCCGCTCCCTGTCTCACTGATGGGATGTTGTCTTGTAGGTTGGCAAAAAACAATGGGTACAAACTGTCCATCTGGGGTCTGCAATGACAAAAATGAAGACCATAGCATGTCCAGAGCAGAACAGAGTAAAGCCAGTAAGAATGACCTAAATGTTGCTACATACCAAATGAAATGACAATCTGCCTTTAAAAAGTAAGTCGAAAACATTATTGTGCACATACACTGCTAAAGCAATACCTCCTTCATGGAGGTAACAACTGTGGTACAACAAGTGTAATGTCAAGTCATACAACTGTGCTAGGTACCCTGAGACTACCATATTAGCTAAATATCAATGATGAAACACAGTAACAGTATCACTGTAAGTTTTGGATTTTTAGCTTGGGAGATGTTTTTGTCATCAATGATCACCATACACAGATCAAAATGTAGAAAATTTAAACTGTACACAGGCTATAATGTACAAATGTAGATGTGCAAGGCAAAAATTCAGACATGTTTTTACCTGCACTCCTCAGGAAAGCACTGAATGAAGTTCCCACAAGCTATGCATGCAGCTGGAAGGAGGAAGACATACACATGTATGATTAAAAGAGAAAGGACAGATTAAGAAGATCCTATATTGACTGGAGGAAACACTCGAGCTGTAAAAATGTCTAAATTAATTCATTGTGATTCGATAAAGAATGACTGACCATCCCTGACAGGCCAGCTGTCATCTTTGAAGGACTCTAGCAGGGCTTCGATCAGTGTTGGCACGTGTGGACGCACAACATCACTGTTGATCTGTAAAGACAACAGGGGCACTCAAAACCGTCATCTACAAAGTATGACTGAGGTAGATGAAACTTAAGATGATCTTTATATACCGGTAGCATCTTATCATAACTGAGTGTGTGTTTTCACCTATATGAAAATGTGGATGTGTTTGTCTGTGTGCATGTTTGCTTGTGTGTTCATACAGTTGAGTCACCTCACGTGGCTGGGGGGAATTACAGTCACACAGACCACAAAAGGTCAGACACAGAAAGTTAGGTCCCAGAAGCTGTATATAGATTGTGGGTATGAAACCTTCAATTTTTTTTTATATTCTCTATCGGCTCATTTTCCTAGCTCAGAACTGACTGACTGGGTGCAAAGTCTTTAAGAAAAAAGTTTCCAGAGATACTAATATGAATTGTACATTTAGGCATGATTTGTCACAAACCTTGGAGCCTAACTCAGCAATGCAAGCACAGGCTGCCTCCCGTACCGCATGGTTGTCTGCGG
>NW_017802935.1:0-35837 GCF_001625305.1 Branchiostoma belcheri
ATATATATATATATATATAGTTAGTTACACCCAGAGACAAGTGTTGACTAAAAAAAGTCAAACCCTCTTTCCCCAGAGTAACGCCCTTCCTCTACACACCGGTGAGTCAGACGGGTCCAGACGACAATCTGGAAACGTTACGAAGTGTGGAGAACACATTATACAGCCAGGTACCTCATCATCCTGCTATCTAATGCACCCTGGAAGACCCGGGACCGGCCTGCTTGTTTTCTTTGCAGCAGAAAGCATTCCGACCGGCGGTTTTCCTAGGCCCTCTGGAGGGAAACAAGTGCAGACACACTAAATCTAAACCCTGGCCGTATTTGTTTGGGGTACCACACACTGGAGCCGTGAGGGTTGATTAGCCCTACAAGTTGCAGCAAGGTTTCCCCCACATGTACGGAGCTGCCAACAGCCTCGGTCCTTGGGGTGACAGGGATAAACACTAGAAAAGATGGAGACTACAATAATCGAAACTGACGAGCAGCCTCAACGGGAAGAGACTTCCTACCTGGCTGAAAGGATATACATGTACTATCTAATAAAATAGTACTAGCACGTACAGAAAACATGCATTACAAAAAGGATCAGCATTCATCAATATTCAATAATGGCAGTGTTGGCTTGGGAGTAAACGTTTTTAAAAAGTTATACTATATTGCTTCTGGTTGAAAGACTATGAAAAATACATATTAACAATAGTTAGTAAAGCAAATACCAACAACAGGGAAGACAATACTAAAAATTAAAGTACCTTTGCGACATTCAAGTTTTGTCTTCAACATTTTCTTGTGTCAGTTATTTGCCAAGAAGTTATGTTGACGTTATCATGTGTGATATTTTTGCAAACCCAGTGAATCACCAATAAAAGTAAAAGTACTCTGTCCTATTTACAACTGATAATTCCAATTCTGACAGACAACAATCTTTTCTGTGTTCCATATTACATGTGTGACGACAAAGTGACAGTCGCAATGTTTTCCAATGCCATATTAAATGTGTGACGACAGCGGAGATGTTTTCTTGCCAGTCGTGACATTTTCCATTTTTGGGCCATATCACGTGTGATGACAGTATGACAGTCCCATGGAGACATTTCCGTAAATAATTTCATCAGGTTGGAAGATAACTCAGGGTATAGGCTTTTCTTCTTACACAACCAGTAGGGTTCTCACCTGCTTACGTTACTGCTTACTTTGGCGATAGATAGCGGCGAGTTGCAGAACTCCAGTCAGAAGCTTTGTGGTGGGAAGGTGTCTGATAGACACCGAAACATAAGCAGGTGTGAACTTTACTGGTTGTGTAAGAAGAAAATTCTATACCCTATGCATGGCGACAGTTGTGATGTTTTCAGTTTTTGGGCCATATTACAGTATGACGTTGTGTATGGCATGTATGGCGATGTTTTTGTATGACGGCAGTGTAGTTGGCAGGGTGACAGCCCAGCTTTATTTTCTCAGGTGTGACATCCCGCACGCCCTCAGGTACAATCCTCCGACTCCCAATCAACCGATGGCTGCCAATGAAAGGCCGCCCGACATTTCTAGCGCTTCACAAATACTGCGCTGGCACCGCAGACAAGAGAGAACAATGATGGATACTAAACGTGCAGAGAGAACAGTCTTCACTACCTTTTTCTCTACGTCGCAGTAGAATGAAGTCTTCTCGCTAGTCTATGGTCGAAGAAAATGTCTCTGTAGTTATTGTGCTGGCATTGAATGTTGTTATATTAAACCTTTGACTTGTGGATGAAACATTACACTCAATAATCAGCCCCTTCAAAGCGCGTACCAGGACAGGCCAGTGACAGGAACCTGTGATCGCCCGTGGGTTTGCGGGATTAGCGCTCCCACCGACCAGGACCCGTTTTGTATTCTTTAATGGCCCCTAACTGCAAATTAAACCGAGCTCTGGCACTCCGCAATCAAGTTTGACAGCTGGGCAATAAGGGGTGCCCATACAAGCGCAGGGGCTTAACTATGATGGACAAGCAGTCCAGAGGATTAGGAGCAGGGCAAACTTGTCCTGGTCTTAATCCGCGCAGGATAATCCTCGCGCTGACACCGAAACGGACATCTGTACTGTCCACAGACGACAATGCCCTACGTGTGAGACGCATACCTGCAACGCACAACGTACCACAAAGAGATAACACCTGTGTCTTCAATAAGGCCTCCTCACCTGCAGAACTTTGGACTAAGTCTGAGGTGTTGTCACACATCACATACCGAGCTGCATGGGGAGGTGTGAACACAGGGATCTTACCATTGACCAGGGAGGAACTAAAGGATTAATGTTGGAGCAGGTAACGTGGGGCGGTAATCCCTTGTCACAGGCAATCATCCTTTCATAAGGTGGGTTGGTAACATGGGTCACTGGAAATCATCCTATACATGTATAATGTGGGTTGGTGATCCCTCCTAACTAGCCATCATCCTCTATGGGTCATTTTTTTTCCTCACTAGCCATCATCCTATGTAGCCTGGGTACCATCCTGGTTAGTACCACCAATCATCATGGTTGGTGGTAGCGACTGTAGGAGCGGACGTAAACTAACCAGGATGGTACCCAGGCTACATCCTATGTAACGTGGGTTGGTGATCCCTCCCCACTAGCAACCATCTGTAAATCGAGGGTCAGTGATCCATCCTCTCTCGCAATCATTCTTTACAATGTGGGTGGCTATACTAGCAGCCCAACATCATAACATGGGTCGATAAGACCTCACTAGCAACCATCTAGATGACCTAGATTGGTCTGTATTAATCCATTCTCTCATTCTATATAATGTGGGTTAGTGATCCCTCATCCCTATATGTAACATGGGTTGTAATCCCTCCCCACTAGCAATCACCCCATATAACATGGGTCGGTTATCCCTCTTCACAATCAATTATCCTATATATCGTGGGTGAGTAAGCCATCCTCTCATATAACATGGGTTGGTAATCCCTTCACTAGCAATCAACCTATCTGATGTGGGTTGGTGATCCTTCCCCATCAGCAATCACCCTATATAACGTGGGTTTGTAATCCCTCCTCACTAGATATCTTCCTACATAACATGGGTCGGTAATCCCCCATCACTAGAATCTATCCTGTCAATCCGTCCTACAGCTGCAGAAAAGATGGGGGGACGGGCGGGTCGCACGTTGGCCAGGAATGTCACAGGGAGACGCGCACGGGCAGTTGGCAGGTCAGATGCCCTTGGGCAGAGCTTTCCAGGTAACCCACGGGTCTGACCCCTGCCCGCGGGAACCCACAGCCCGGCAACATGTGACGGATGCGCACGCTGGTGCTACTTCCTCCAGAGAGACCATGTGTGCCGGCGTGTGCAAAAGATATGCTTACCATGTTTGAGGGGTGGTGGTGTCACATCCTGGAGGCCCCATCCTGACTTGTACTAGCACTACTGCAATCTCAACTCCTCACACATGTACGGAGAGAGAATGTGTGTGTGACCTGGAAACGCCTCTTGAAGAAGACACAGCAAGAATTGTGCCGGCGTGTGCGAGAAATATGCTTACCATGTTTGAGGGGTGGTGGTGTCACATCCTGGAGGCCCCATCCTGACTACTGCTCTCTCAACTTCTCACACGCATGTACGGAGAGAGTGAGTCTGTGTGTGACCTGGAAACGTCTCTCGAAGAAGAAGACGCAGCAAGAATTCGGCCTGGCAAGAAGGAGAGAAAACGTGTCCAAACGCGGCGCTGCGTGGATTGTTCGAAACTGGCAAGCAAAGAGCGGCGACGTATGGACCCTCCAGATGTAAGTCCTCAGCGGGAACTGCCGTCATTGTGCCGCACACAAAGGTGAGGGCTGTTGGTTGGCGGTGTTAGAACAGGTGTGGTACAACACCAGGCCCCATGAAAGGCCCGGACTGATAGGTAACATACACAGCACAGGTACGCAACCACCGCCAACAAAGGGCAAACAAATGCTACTGATAGCCTATCTGCCCAAAGTAAACATCCTTCAAACTTGTTGCCTTGATTAAATCCCCAACAAGGTGCTAAGGAAAACAACCAGCAGAGGTCGAGCGGGTTTCCCTCATAAAGCCGGGCTAACTTTGACACATGCCACCCTGTGTATGATGGACAAAGACAGACACAGCCGACCATGTCCCTGATCCCCCGACTGAATGCATCCTCATACCGGAGCACACACCTTCATATCTACACAGCAAACTCTCCGCACACCTGGGCTGCAGCCTGAGCCGGTTTCTGGTGTCAACGCTTCCTTTCTTCAGCTCTGCTTTCAACACCTTAACATCAATCAAAACAATGGGAACAGGACCGGCATATTCCATAACTCTGCCATGTCCAGCGTTACATTTTCTAAATAAAATTATTAAAATACTGTATAAAAAAAATTCCGTCCTTTCCTTAGGTATGTAAATTTTACCCTTAGGAAGAAGACAGTGATCAGCTTGTTCTGAGAAAAATTATTTTTGTAGACACCTTACAGGAGATAGATGGCTTACAGTCCTATGACAAGAAATCTTCATACCTGTATCTTTGATGTCCACTGCAGCGAAGATGCTCTGACAGTGACAAGCTAACAGCCATAGGAGTGATCTTGTCCTCTTGTACGGGGCTTGTCATCAAATTACAAGACTTAGCAATCACCCATGGAATGTCTACGAAACTTGCGGCACGACTTTCCGTGCGCAAATGACATTCTTTGGGTATGATATAGGACAGGCTCCTTCGTCAATGCCAGGCCTGGAAGCGAAGGTAACAAAGCCGTCCTTCTTTCAACACCTTGCCAGGTTGTAATAACCCGGCCACACCTGTGCTCAAGCATAATAAACTCTTCAGATGTAGCTATGTAAAGCCTGACCCATCCACACCAGCCTAATTAAATCACTGCAGAATCAGGCAAACAAAAACACAGATGGGCCACCTGTGTGTAATAAATAAAACTGTTATCATTCCCTAATCACAGCACAAATATTGGATTTTAGACAAATATATGAAGATTGAGAGACTCTGGACCATCTCCCGCAAGGAGGGAACTGTTGGCACTGATTTCGACTTTTTGTGTCAACAAGAATTTTCTAATAAAACAGTACTGCGGTTACGGTAACCCACAACAATCACATCTTCACTTCCACTTCATTTTGCCATTCTACAAATACATTTATCACAAAAATCAAATTGACTTCTAACTCAACGTTGTTTCTATCCTTTAAAAACAGAAACCAAACCTGGACATCTTAGGTAGTTTGTGGGAACGTTACAGCAGAAGTTTGAAAAAATACTTACTATAAATCAAGTTTACATTAGAATGTCTGGACCTATAGACTGGTGGGTGTAACAGGAAGAGGGGGAAACCAACGTGTTGATGATAATATCACACAAACACCTAGGAAGAAAGGCAAAGTGTGTTGGCACTTAGGTTCTACATACACTCCCTGTGATCCAGCAACAGCTAAATGGCAATAAACACATTAGATGGGCTCTTGTCACCACCAGAGCTATAATAAGGGGAGGTGGGGGAGGGCATCAGGCCACAGAGCTGCTAATTAATTTATCATGGGGGACCCAATAAACTATTCCTGCCTGGGTGATTCGTGCTGGAAATACTGTACGCCTAATATGGTGGGAGACAAAATACATTTCAAAATTCGGGTATAGAATTTTCTTCTTACACAACCAGTAAAGGTTCTCACCTGCTTACGTTTCGAATTGTCTATCAGACACCGGCGATAAGTTGCAGAACTCCAGTCAGAAGCTCTGAGGAAGGTGTTTGATAGACAATTCGAAACGTAAGCAGGTGAGAACCTTACTGGTTGTGTAAGAAGAAAGTTCTATACCCTGGCCTAAATATCTTCCAACCTGATGAAATTATTTACGGGGATACATTTCAAACTGTTCCATATTCCATCACAAAAGAAAGGAGCTTTAATTTTAAAGAAGCTGCCCAATTCCATTTCCAATTTTTTTCAAAATTTACTGACAAAATTAAAAAGACAATCACAGAAGCCACACATTAGAGTAAAAGTGTGAGCTTTTTGTCTTCTGCTGTTCCAGAAATAGACGTCATATCTTACAAGTTTGAATTTAGAGTCAGCATTTACAACAGAGAAGCCACATGTTATATTGTTCTTCATATGTTTGTTGTTCTTTTTCATCTCACTTGCAATTTGGCCTTCGGGCAAGAATTTGCAATAAATTTATCATTATTCATGTGGTTTTCCACTCAACTGCCTTGTTGGGGGTCGGTGAATCACTGATGTATATATATCAAATCTGGTCCCAACATATGTTACACTCCTGGACTATGTTTGGACTCCAATAAACATAAATCATTCAACACAAGAAACACTTTTGTTTTCACAATTCACAGTTTTTTTCAAGGGAAAATCTCCAGTGAAAGCAGGGAGTGCTGTCTTGTGTCTGGTGGAGGATCTGGATTATTTTTCCTCCCTTTGTCTGTCGAAATGAGTTTCAAACCTCCAGGCAGAAGAGAAGTGAGGACTCATCAAGAGGGGATTATCGGGATTAACCTGGTCAACAGATGTTCCACACAACAACGTTTGGCACGGTCTTCACACCTCACAACGCCACACAAACAGTCCGCGAACACTGAAGCCAATAAAACAAGTCTGTTGTGTTTCCCCTCTATGGCAACTGGAGGTTAGCAGTGCAGGCAATGAAATGTCCCGGCACAAAAGGGCATGCTGAATCCGATTCAGTAGGTCTGAGACCACTGGGGGACCACGAACACACACTGGGGAAAGTGTCAGCATTGATGAGAGGCCCTGGAGGTGTTTCTGTGCTGGTTGGAAAATGATTGACAACAAACAATTCGATGATGTTTCATACTGTTTTCTTGGGTATAAACAGGGTTATAAGACACCAGCAAAAAAGAGGGCATGAAGACTAGCAATGCGTCCGGTTGTGTGGGTATTTACAGACAAGTTTTGCCCACCACACCCCACAAATACAGTGGAACAATCCAATATCTTTCCAAGAAACAAGCCCTTTATATCATCAATAATCTCTTTCAGACTCTGATGGAATGCTGGTATATAGTAAAAATTGGCGAGAGACTGAATAATACGCAGTATTAGGAGTTACAAGGATATAGGAATACATCTCACATAGTATACTCTTAATATAGTTTTATAGTTGGCTAGCTAACACCTCTGGAGTAATATTCAGTCTATCCAAGGAGGTTAAATACAACTTGTATTTAACCTTCTTGGTCTATCCAGCCAATTTCTACTACAGTAACAGTATTTCCAGCAAATGGCCACCCGTTTGAGTCTGGGAGGGATAGAGGTACAGTAGTCTCCACCAGACTCCATTGCAGACTGAACTAGAGTTCCCCGATCTCATACCTTCGCCAAATGATGTTAAACTTTATGACTGACAAATTATAGATTAGATTATTCCCCCCTGATTTAAGAAATAGGAACCTAATTTTCATGAATTAATCATTCTATCATAATCTCAACCAAAAGACAGTCTTATATATGTTAACAAACAATGCATTCTAGCATTTCCTAATAAATTATGCAAATGAGGTCCTGATTTGAATAAATTGTGTTTAATGATGTTCACGTCAACTAAACTTTCAAATACCACAAGTATGAAATTCCAGGCAGTTATCATTACATAATTATAAAATTTTCTCATTAATTATGCAAATTAAGTCATTATTAACATAATCAATATCTTCCTGTGTTTCTCTCATTGTCAATTACCAATGTCACAAGCTTCAATTGTCCTATCATGGAATGCAGCTGATTTATAGAATTTCCCCATAAATTATGCAAATTACATCCATATTTGCATAATTGTCACATAATTATATTAAACATCGCGTAAGCTACCTACATACCAAAAATCACGACGATCCGTCAATCGGTTCTTGAGTTATCCCCTTTTGAATATTTTCAAGAATATATCCCTGCAGTTCTAGAGCAAGCCGCTAGGGGGCCCAAACTCACGTCACTTCTTCCCCAGCACAAGAGCTACCTACCATCCAAATTTCATCACCATAGCATGTCTAGATCATGAGATATCAAAACCGGAAGTTCAGCTGCAGTACCATAACAAGCCGCTAGGGGGCCCAAAATCTAATCATTTTGAGGTCTCATCAAGACCTACCCACCTACCAAGTATCAAGACAATCCATCAAGGCCTTCTCAAGTTATCGTGTTTACAGACAGACAGACAGACACACACACACACACACACATACACGAACGCCCCTGAAAACATAACCTTCTTGGCGAAGGTAATAAATGGTAGAAATCAGCCTAAAAGGGATGTAGCTGGCCAGGGGAGTTGCCAGGCAAACTGGACCCTCAACTCCGATCCCCTGGCTAGCTACATTCTTTTTTTCAGGCTGATTTCTACTATTTATCCAGTCTGCAATGGAGTCTGGTGGAGGGTTAGAAGTACTCTCCAAGCAGAGGTTGTGGGGGAATGATCATTAGCTTTTTATATATGGCCGTGTTTTTTTGGTTTTTTTTTTCGGTTGATCTTCTCTGGCTAATGGATACTGCCTGGCCGATTTGATACTGTCTTTTTTGCCACCGAAAGGGATCTGCTTGGAGATTAGGATAGAGGAGTGATGTGAGGAGAGTGACAGGCCCTTTGCAGGAGGACAGCAGGAGAGAGGAAGTCAGCCCGTACCACCAGCCGCTTTATGGACACAGCAGCTGCTCAGCTCTCAAAAAACGGGGAGGCTGGAAAATACTAGTAGTAGAAAACGGTCAAATAGACTCAATAATATATGCCAGAGGAGTCAACTGGCCTAGGAGTAAACAGTCCCTAGTCCCAACCTCCTGAAAGAACAATGGCTCACGACTAGAACCTTCAGGAAAGGTGTTACACACTTGCCACTGCCACAGTCCTACCAGACCGAAGAGTCTACTCCACTCTACTCGAATTCTATACACCCTCATGTTTTTTTTTCAAGTACTACTCTCCAAGCAGAGGTTTAGGCTTTAGCTTGCTTTTATGCATTTTTATAGGGCTTTTTTTTTTGTATTGGCATCTTTTTTTTAAGCCAATGGATACTGTCTTTCTCATTCTTCTACTGGCCAGTTTGATACCAGCCTGGTTACCAAACCTGCAGAGAGGCTGTAGGACTCGGCAGCTATGTATGATAGGTTTGGTAACCAGGCTAGTTTGATACTGTCTTGCAGCCACCACAAGAACTGCTTGGAACTTACTTGTTACCCCCCTCCCCTCCAGTTTGACATGTGTGCAGGCTAGGCTAGCTCAGATGTTGGACAGGAAGAGGCTTGGCAGTGGTGCTCCTTTTATCTCAGTTCCTAGGGACAGCTGTCAGCACCACAGACACACAAACCTCTGCTACAGACTCCCTAGCCTCTAACAGGCCTCATATGCCTCTGCTACAGTCTCCATAGCCTCTACCAGGCTTTGGAAAAAGGCTTTGGGAAAAGGCTTTTTAAAAGAGTATAAATAGAAATTGGCATTGGCCGGTCCACTAAAGAAATGGAGCAGCGAACTACTTTAGCGGACCAGCTCCTCTGACATGTTATGTCTATTTGACCAATTTCTACTCTTTCAACTGCTTCCCAAAGCCAGGCAGAGGCTACAGACCCCCCCCCCCCAAACCACACACACACACTAGACATGTGCACCAGAATACTGGATATTGAAGTGACTTGATCACAGTTCATACACCTTGCAGGTAGAGCAAAGTTCAAGTTCAAGTTCAGCTCATAGAGGTCAACATTGAATGCTGATTACCTCTCAAGTATCGAACCTACAGTGATGGCTTTCACTTCATGCTTGTTTTTCTTCGCTTGCACCACTTGGGATTAATGGTGCCAAGCAAATTTGTAAGATTACATATTTCGAGTGTTAAATTATATATTTCGGCACCTCCGGTGCAGGTGATTAGCTCTGGGCTACATAACATGCCCCGAAAGAGGCCACTCCTGGCCAGAAATTACCACTATTTTTGCCCTGCAAAACTTGCTTAGCATAGACGGACACCGGGGCACAGTTATTCCATTGTCTCTGCACACGCATTGTGATGCAGAATCTGTGCAACCCACAGGAACCCAAATTAGCTCCATTCAGTCTGCAGCAGGACCATGGAAATCTGTTTGAGAATCCCTCACAAAACATGCCATTAATCTGTGCTGCAGCTTCCTGGGACCCCGGGGAAGAAAGGAGGAGCCATTCACGGGACCTCTCGCTGGGACGGGGAATCGGAATGCGCGCCCAAAGTGGTGCTTTCGCCATGGCAACCTGTTGTTCTTCTGCATCAATGGAAAAGGGCGGGCTGTCACATGAGGGCTGAAGAATGGGGGGAAACGATTCACAGCACAGGGCCAGATGCAGGCATCTGGGTGCATATCTAAAGATGCAGGTGATGATGAGGATGAGAAAGAAAGAGAACACCATGACTCAGTGTGACAGGCGATGTTAACAACTCCCCCCCATCCTTCATCCTACAAGAGAAACACACCCTCGCTACATCAGGCCCTACAGGACAACTGAGTTCTGTGTAAAAAAAACTGTAGGTGGTACGAAGGAAACTCAGATCTGTATCTGTGGATGAGAGATTAGCGTTGTGTGAAAACTTTTTGTGCTGAGTACATTAACGGGTATTAGAACATGGCCACTACCCCTCAGCCAATGAGAGCCCTTCATTTTCTGTGTCTATATCCCCATAGTGCAAAAAAGTGTTGTACTATCTAAAAAAGTGTGGTACTAACTGAAAAGTATGGTACTAAAACTCATTTGCATAAAATTAGTACCACACTTTTCAGATAGTACCACACTTTTTGGGTATAATTAAAACCAGGTCCCCCCTCTGTGCAGGCTAATCACCAAAACAGACCAGCTTTCTCGGAGTTGTTTGGCTGTCCATCTGACCTGATTGACGACCTAGCGGTCGTCAATCACGTCAGATGGACAGCCAAACAACTCCTTGAAACAGGCAAAAAGTGACACTAAACAAAGCTTTCTAAAGCAAAATCAAGACAAATTTTGATATTGAATAAGTTTGAAAGATAACTTCGGGGAAATGGCCATGTTCTAAGTCAGATAGACCATGGGCTTGGGCTCGTTTACTGGGATATAGTGTTGCCCACCCACTCGGGGACTACCTGACACCCTCGGCTACCGCCTCGGGAGTCAGGCAGTCCCCTTGTGGGCGGAGCAACACTATATCCCAGTAAACTCGCCTGGCCCATGGTCTATCTATTACTTATCTGAAGGAAACTGGGTGAAATATGTCAGCTGGCCGTCCAAGTACAATACTTGGGTCCAGGAGGAATACTGCTTCTTTGAATAAATGATACCAGTTGCATTCAAAGCACCAGGTTTACTTTTCATCTAGATAGCGGTCTTATTTAAATTCCAAACCAATGTCATTGTTAAACAGAGCCTTTCTTTTGTTTTCAAATACTACCGTATGTAAATGCCAAAAACCCACCTTCAAAAGCAGAGAATTTTCCACATTTATGACCTATATATTGTAATGTTAAATTGTTCATATTCATTTACTTCATTCTATTCATTTATTTATTGGCTGAATACACCTATTATTAACCATGAATACACAAACACTTAAAAACTGACAACAATGTCTGCAACTGAGAGGACAGTTTATTGTTGGGGTGCTGGGAAATCGTGCTTACAAAGTGCACTCTTCTGGCTGGCTATTATAATAATCTCCAAGCAGATCCCTTTCGGTGGCAAAAAGACAGTATCAAATTGGACAGGCAGTATCCATTAGCCAGAGAATGCCACCGACGTTGGTGGGAATAGCGACAAAAAAAACGACCATATACATGTATAAAAAGGTAACGATCATTCCCCCACAACCTCTGCTTGGAGAGAATATGATAACTCATCTGGCATATTATTCAGCCTTTTTGGCCATATTCTATTGAACCCATTGGAGTCTGACAGGGAGTACAGAAGCTGTGTAAAGTAGGCAACCCCTCTTGGGGCCAGGATGGACCATAACTAATGAAGGCAGCAGGAGGACAGTGGGGGGTCAGCTGTCTCTTCACAACCCAGAGTCAGGGGTGACACAGGGCCTGGTGCGTTCCCACACTCTCCACTCAAATTGATTATGGACGCAGGAAGGCACAGGGTGAATGGGAGCCTAGCCTCTACCAGTCTTCAGGAAGGCACAGTGTGAATGGGAGCCTAGCCTCTACCAGGCTTCAGGAAGGCACAGGGTGAATGGGACCTATAGCCTCTGCCAGGCTTTGGGAAGGCACAGGGTGAATGAGACCTAAAGCCTCTACCAGGCTTCAGGAAGCTCTCTTACCGCGGACCAACTCCCCTGGTATATGATCTGTCTATTTTGCCAATTTCCAACCGTTTCCTGAAGCCTGGTAGAGGCTAAAAGGGACCTAGCCTCTAACAGGCTTTGGAACAAGGAAAGAGAAGAAATTGGCCCAAATAGCAGACAGATAACATGCCAGGGGAGTTGGCCTGTGAACAGTATGGGAGTGGACAACTGCATGGACCAACTCCCCTGGCATGTCATCTGTCTACTTGGCCAATTTCTACTCTTTCCAGCCACTTCTGAAGCCTGGGAGAGGCTAAGTACATGAGACAAGGGTTTTCCACATCCACAGAAGCACGCTGGGAAAAGGAGGGCAGGGAACAGACCCAAATTGTCCAGTTTTGTAACCCTGGCAGGGACACACAGGCAATGACAAATGGATTCTGTAAGCCCACAGGACAGCCAAACCCCCCAGCTCTCCATTCCCCGGGGCATGGCAGATTAACCAAACCTTCAGATGTTGTTGTTCAACCAGTCCCATTGTAGGATAATATAACAGTCTTTCAACCATAAATTTTGTTCTGTAGCTATCTCTCCACAATAACTGTCACCAGAGATCACTGAACAACCAAAATCAACCAATTAGAAATGTTTCTTCACTAGCATACAATAGCATATTATATTTAGATGGAAAAGTTTAAAATGGTATATTGGTACGTTGGTGATGGTTAGACATCCAGGTAACAAGATATGCCGAAAAACAGTTGCTCAAGCAACTGGATATGATTTTGGAAAATGATTTGGAATATGATTTTCCTAAATCATATCCAGTTGCTTGAGTAACTGTTTTTTGGGGGTATAAATTGATAACCCCAAATACAATGTATGCTATTATCTGGGTTTATCACTGCCTGATATCATATACTTTTGTTAAGTCACAAAATATGAAATGATGGAAGGAAGCTTGTCCTCCAGAGAGGAAACTATGATCTTCCTATAGCTGCAAGTCCTTTACCAGCCTATCGAAACAGGGAGAGTTCATTTTTCTGACTGGGGAGCTAAGCAAGACAGAGAGGTCAGCAAACTACATAGTAAATATCCACCCCTACCAATCTGAACGACCAGTCCCTTACAGATCCGCACTAATTTACCACAGCTCTTATATTTACTCCACTTCATCCACCTCTTTGAATAAATCTGCCAGGAATCATCTGAAAAAGTCCATAACAAAACCGCTCGATTTACAACAACTGGAACAAGAACAACAAAGTCAAAAGTTCAGGAACACTGATTTACATACTTGACCACCAGGGCCGCTAAGACCCTGTCAAATGCATCACTTAATTTTCAGACGGTATATTTAAAGTGAAAACATTTGCACTTGTAAATTCATTTGTCTCACAATGGATATTTGTGTATCAAAGAATCTGTCAAAGATAAATATAATGTTTCACCAGTGATTGGATCAATGGTGAAGGGGAATCATGTAGATTGAAATGATGCAGAAAACATTCAGTGTTTTACAAAAGTGGGGAAAAAAGATGAAATCCCATCCTGATTTACACAACGGCAAAAACCTGATGATACGAAAGCTGCGTACGTTCAATTTTTTCTGCACGTAAATCGGCGTATGTAAATGTGGCGTACAATCTAAACACATGTTCTTCACCTCTCTCTCTCACTCAGCCAATTTACACTTGGGAAAAATTCAACGTACGCAGTAAGTATTCGTACCGTCAGGTTTTTTCCCACCTGTAAATCGGGTCTTGGTTGGCCTGGAGTCAGGAAGCTGGCCAATAAAAAGGCTTTATCAGTCCTGGAAACAGGCTTCAGTGTTTCTACTGGCAAGCAAGACAAATCAGATCCTCTTGTGGTGGATCAGAGGGTTTTCTCACTGAGGTGGAGGATGGAAGATGGCACAGATAGGGAGGCTATCAGGTAATGCCATCACCCATGGTCCACTCAACAGACAGGACGGATAGTCCTGTGACACCAAACATGTGGTGGGCAAGGACAGCTTGAAGTTAGAAATAGAGTACTCTGTTAGCGGATGGGTAGGAAGATCTCCTAGTACTAGTGTAGTTGGGACCGTTACTGAACTGTCATGCCTACTACATTGTATGTTTTGCAGACAATTCAGAGCTTTGTAGTCATAACACATCTTTCTGCATTGCAACAAAGTGTTTTATATTGATAGTGTATCTTTTCTCTTCTGAAAAATGCTATGTTTATCTATTGTTTGACTAAAAAGCTGGCATTACATTTTAAAAGTTTGAATCCAACTATAACACTCTAAATAGTTGAACAGTTTTCTTTTGAATGTTGCAGTGCAAAAAATCAGCATACATCTCTGACTCTGAGGTATTTCAAAACTACCACCTCGCCCCATATTTTGTTTTCCCTGAATCAGCTCTGAAACAACAGTTGTGTATAAAATAAAAATACGGGTAGGGGTATTCAAAAACTGCCCTCTTGACCCCACCATGTTGTCTTTCATCAGAAAAAGCTCCTACTACACACAGTCCTGCGCTGTGGGAGGATTAACTTATGACTCAACACTCCCCACCAAAACTGATGAGTCACCTGGTTTCTCTTTGGCCATCCTCAGTCTGATTCTGATGCCTTATTTCCTATTACCAATGCATAACTTAACCTTCTCCCTGCTGCCTAACCCCGAACCAATACAAATTTGGTGCCAAGCGGCTACCTTAGCATGTCATGAGAAATATGCATGAAAACAAAGTTGGCAAGATTATGATGACTGGAGAAAATAAATTATGGTTCACTCCCTCTGTGGTGTCAGAAACAAATTTTGCTATGCCCCATGATATAAAAATGGAATAGTCCAAGGACACTACTAGTGCCTCCTACCAAGAAATTAGAGTATTACAGTGAGTCTTGTCATTCTTGCTCTGTTCAACACCTTCTCCTCTGTAAAAAAAAAAGGACAATTTATTGAAATCAAACACTCCCAGAATATTTCCTTTCAAAATGTTGACTTTCCTCAAACCTGCAAACTAGAAGCTTTGACCAAGCCTGACAGCAAGGAACCACCCCTCCATATCTATCTACCCCTGCAAGATCAACAATATGAACTGCCCCTCCTCATGCACAATCCCCTGCCAGATCAACAATGAACTGCCCCCTCCTTATCTACCATCCCCTGATAGATCAACGAACTGCCCCCTCCTAGCTCAACAGTGGACCACCCCTTCTCATCTATCTTCCCATGCCAGCTCAACAATGAACCACCTCCTCCTTATCCACCTTACCCTGCCAGCGTAACAATGAACCACCCCCTCCTTATCTCCCTGCCAGTTATCCGTTTTGTGATGTGACATTTACTTCCCGCAGGAAAGTCCTGACAAAGTTGTGAGCAGCGCACTTGACAGCTTCCTCCATGTTAACTGTCACATAGAACCTGACCTTGGCCTCCAGACCTTCTCCAGACTTTGGTTGGGAGTTGGTGTGAGCAAGGTCATCTGTGAGCCCTTGACAGCACCAGATTTTCCGTCAGTTACCCGAATTTGCGGTGTGTGATGGCAATTTTCTTAAAACCTGTCCGTCAACCTTGACAAAGTTAACAAAAACCTTGGATGAAAACATCCAAAGGACCACTGACAACCACTCTTAACACCATGATTTGCCTCTCAAAATGTGGAAAATTGGGTTTTTGAAGGTTTGAAAATCCAAAATACCCCCCCCCCCTACATTGCGACCAAATTTCGATGATGAACCTGGGCTAACTGAAAAAAACTTTCAAGCTCACTACAGCCCCGGTTTGGTAGTCAGCAAGGTTGCCTACTTCTTAGGTGACAAAGACGACTTTTTGAAGTTATTACCTTATTGACTGGCAAAGTTGGGAAAGTCATTCTCTGCTTGGATGCAGTAAGTGTTTGTTTGTTTGTTTGTTTGATTGAGTGTCCATAGTTATCTACATAGAGTCATAGGAAGTGAGAGGGAACCACAGACTGACAGGAAGGTCAAACTGGAGGTCAAAACGGTCTCCCCGCAACCTGAGTCCATGGAATATGCACAGAATCAGCGAAACTAGAATCTCATTAGCCTCTACCAGGCTTGAGGAGGCGGATGGAAAGAGTAGAAATCGGCCAAAATAAAGAGATAAGCATGCCAAGTGAACTGTTCTCTCAACGGCCAAACTCCCTTGGCATGCTTATCTCTCTATTTTGGCCGATTTCTACTCTTTCCAGCCGCCTCCTCAAGCCTGGTAGAGGCTAGAATCTCATATCTCATAAAACAAGAAATTCCCAGCAACTCTATATGTAAATACCTCACAGAGGTATCAAGGACTTTATAAACCTCTAGCGCTATAGCCTCCTTGGAAGTATGAAATCTTTTTCATCAAGTCTTGTTCCAGTGACAGTGTATCTACCTTGATACCAGTTGAGTTTTGGTGCCTCTTCCACGTCTTTTTTTTAAGTTTTTCGAACATCTGGATTCTCCAACCATGTCAGACGGAAAGGACACCAGGTCTTGGGCCGTATTTTCTTTGGCACACGGACCTATCAGGGCCAGATTATGGGTGATCGCAGGCCTGCTTACAAAAACAGCCGCAGCCATGGAGGAGCATGCACTGGCCTAGCCTCCACCAGGCCTTCGTAAGAGGGCTCAGAAGGCAGAATTCGGCAAAAACAGGGTCTGGCGGGCCAGGGGAGTTGGTCCACTAATCAGGGTTTTGTTTCCCACTTGCGGGCAGATGAAGTCCATAGTGGCTAAACTCTAGCCTCACCCAGGCTTCGGGAGGCGGCTGGAAAGAGTAGAAATTGGCCAAATAGAGAGAGATAACATGGGGGGAGGGAGTTGGTCTGCTTGAGAGTAGTTTGCTACACCCCTGCATGTTATCTCTCTATTTGCCCGATTTCTACTCTTTTCAGCCACCTCCCAAAGCCTGGTAGAGGCTAGCCAAACTACCCTGGCCCTGAGTTCTCCTTCAGTTTCACTGTTTTCGAACCTGCGTTGTAAGTCTGTTGGAGACTAGCGCTGACCAGTCCGACCGGGGTTTTTACGGGATTTGGCTGGAAATGAGGATTGCAGGCTTGGATTCCCCTGAGTGACTGCGCTGGGGTATCCATTTATTTCTTTTGGGTCCATTACAAAACACATCCAGAGGTTTGTGAGGTGTCACATACCAGGGGGGAGATTCGGAGCAATGATGACAAACAGGCTGGTTTGGGAGATACATGCAGCAGCCCAACAAAGAACAACCTGTTACCAAGCTGATCACAACAACAGTAGAGCTGAGAACTTGGTCTGCGAAGGAAGATGTTACAAGCTTTCTGATTGGCCATTGCATGACACAGAACCTAGCAATCCTTGTAGTCACCTAGTCCATCATTATAGGATAACAGTCACAGTACAGAAGGTCCACTTTAACAAATCGACCACTTGTCCCTGATCCCAAACTAGGACTGGTGTAGAGACTCAGGTGACTCATGGGCAGGTGTTGACACATCTACAGGTGAGGGAACAGGTTGAGGGAAGGAGGGAAAAACAGCTGCGATGTCCCTCAATCTACGTAACTAGCAATCAACCAATTTCGTCGGATTCTGCGAGCCGTCCACACCTCAACATTAGGGTCTGACCACATTTGCAAATCTGTGAACTGACAGCGAACTTGACCTAAGCGTAAGAACAGGTTATTTTTGGACATGGCATCCTTTGTGAAAGCATGATTTTAGTATCTCTGTACCATGAAATTTCACAAATACCAAGTTGCAAGTATATAGAACAATATTTTCAACTTACATCTATACTTAAAAGAAGAAAAAGCACTTTTCAGTTATGTAACAAAACATAAGTCAGAAATTTCAGACTTCTCGTGACCTCCAAGTTCACCCCATTTCCTGTGTCTGACCTCTTGACCCCTCGTCGATCTACCCCACCCACATGCTGTCAACCTACTGTCTGGACAAACAGACACACATACAAACAAACCCACAGCCACCCAAAACAATACCTCCATACCAAGAAATAATCATTAAGAAGTTAGATCTACGTTGTTAACTGTAATACTGTGACATTTGCATGTAAACAAACAGCAAGGATGCTCTACATCTAAAATGGAGCATATTTCTCAACTTTATTTGTGGACAGACTGCCAACATCTAGCACAGAAGGCAAGGGTTACTCGGTGACCTCCCAGATATGCCGGGAGTTTGTCTCTATTCAGATGGTCATGTCTGGTGGGAGGTTATGCTATGTGGAATATAAACACAGCTTTCCAACAGCCCAGCTACCCTTGGTATGGGTCAACACTCGGGCAAATACAAGGGCACAACAGCACCCAAACCTGGCACTGTTGGACCAGAGTCGTGCACTCTGTGGCGACAGAAACGCATTTGTTTTTCACCCAAATGGAGATTTGTGACGAGAATGACCTTTTCAATCTGACAAGGAACGCAACAGAGAAAAATATCTGTATCTGTATCGGTACAGCCGGTATAACCACCCTTCGGAGTAACACACCAGCTTCGCAGGCACGCAGTGTGGCAGCAGCTAGCTATATCACACTGAACGACCTGTTACACCCAATCTTTGCACATTTAATTGCTGGAGTTTTTTAAAAACTTTCCAACGATGATGCCCTAACTGTGCTTGGTGGCAACCAGTATGTACATGGACTAATTTTCTAATCATTCCAGACTGGTCAGTCGTTGCCCTGTCAGATACAATCTTCCCCATCGCTTCCTTCCTCTGTTGTGGCATCCGAAGTGTTTGAAATTCTCCCATCGCTAACCAACTTCCAGCCCCTTCCGAACTCCTTCCTGCGTCCCTGTAGCCTGGATGCCAGCCAGACCCATAGCATGCTAGGCCCAGAGTTAGCTAGACTGTCGATCATGGTCTAACTAAGGGGTGTGTGTTATTTTCCTTAGGCCAGAAACTGACCTGTGTAGGCCCTGGAATCAGTCTGACACCCAGGCTTGCTTGTTGGCCCCAGAACTGAAGACCTAGCCTATGTAGGTCCTGGAAACAGTCTGGCACTCAGGCTAGCCCCAGAGCCCAGAAACTGGCCTTTATAGGCCCTGGAAACAGTCTGGCACCCAGACTAGCACTGGAGCAGAGAAGCTGGCCTGTAAAGGCCCTGGAAACAGTCTGGCACCCAGGCTAGCCCTGGAGCCGAGAAGCTGGCCTGTAAAGGCCCTGGAAACAGTCTGACACCCAGGCTAGCATGTTGGCCCAGTAACTGAGGAACTGTGTAGGCCCTGGAAGCAACCCGGCACCCAGGCTAGCCTTGAAGCCAGAAAGATAGCCTGTAAAGCCCCTGTGGACAGCCTGGCACCCAGGCTAGCCCTGGAGACGAGGAGCTGGCCTGTAAAGGCCCTGGAAACAGCCTGGCACCCAGGCTAGCCCCTTAAGCTGATGAGCTGGCCTGTAAAGGCCCTGTGAACAGCCTGGCACCCAGGCTAGCCCTGGAGCCGAGGAGCTGGCCTGTAAAGGCCCTGGAAACAGTCTGAGTTATGGCTGGTCAGACCGTTCAGAGGCTGCGTGATGGCCTGGATGCTGACCTTTGTCAGAATCAGCGTGGTGAAAGGAGCGAACCTGGAGCATATTGGTTCCACATGTGAGGGTGGTTTGCTGGAGATATGCCATTTCTGCTGGACATACATATAACATAGCAACTGATACCACTCACAAGTTTCATGGTGGGGGGGAGGGCGGCAAGACAAGGTGCTTTGGAAGATGCCTTTCTATAAAATTCGGTTGATTATACGATATTGTATCTCGATGTTGAAAATTTATATGTGATTCTGAACTTGGTTGCTTATTGCTAGCTCTGTCAGCTGGAGGATATGTGGCAGACTGGAATTGAATCCATCTCAATCCTGAGTGGGGGAGGTCTGTTGAAGCCAGTATGTGGCAGAAAAACTATCCACCCACCCTAAAATATATTCGTATGTTTGTCCTTTTTTTTCTTTTATACCTCAACATCACAACACAGACTCTTTGATGATACATCTACCAAGGAAGGAACTTCTGTGCTAGCATCTTTCACCTTGTGTGATGCTAGCACCTGGACAGAGGTTTGACATACATGAAAAATATCAAACATCAACAAACATTTGTGCCACTACAAATGTATGTGTATGTCAAGATGTGGAAAGCTAACTTACTCAACCCCTCCCTCTCTCACTAACATGTAACAAACTTGAATAATAGATGTAAAATAAAATGTACGTTCTTTCACACCTTTCTTTTGGTACATATCATCAACTTTCTTCTGTAATCACCAAAAAGGAAAGAAAGTGACAGCAAACTGTAACGTCAGACTTCAAGTTTACCCCCAGGACTTACCTTGAACTTGGAAGAAATTACTGTCCAGTCCTTACAGCTTTCTCCGCCACTGTTATTCCTCCAGCCTTCTATATGCAGACTGAGCTATCTGGGGAATGTGTCACCTTTATATATACATCCACTCATCCCCTATATATACATCCACACCTTTTGTCATGTTCATACTTTCCATATTTTCGGATGGCCATTTGTATGATAGGCATGGCAACTATCTATCGTATAGATGAGTATACGTTTCTTCAATGAAGAAAAGAATAGTAGAATAGTATAACTGTGTGATGAATAGGTGCAATGCTAACTTCAAATAGCAATATATGTTTACACTATAATAATAATTTGTTTGTGACAAATTTTTTGTGGCTTTTGGTTCACATTGTTACTTAGCTACTATGATGTGACTATCACGATAAACTTGTAAATCCTACCATATTGCATCAAAGTTAAACATCAAGAACTGTTGTAAAATGCACTAGAATTATGATTTAAAAATAAACTTAAAAAAAAACATGTTGACATGTCAAATATAAAAGTGGATCAGTTGCTAATCAACTGCCTATTGTTTTGTATCAACTGTGGTTCATGATCCACTCTCTGTATCATGATTTGAATATAAACGTTAAAAATATAGGCATGACAACAGTTACGTGTACCTTGTCAAGTGTAAATGTGGATCTGTAGCTGAAATGACTGGTGAGCTATTCAGAATTGTACAGCCACGATGTGTCGGATATGTCAGCGATGCAGGTTATGCCGTTGCGGCCGCAGTAAGGAGCTTGCACCGCCGCGTATTTACAACCGTCTGCATTTGGAATCCATCTATCTCCTTGGATAACATGTTTTGATTAGGGCTGGATAGGGGCTTTATTACCCAACAGTTGTGCCGGGCGGTGCGCAAAGATATCACAACTATCCTCAGTATGCCAGCCATGTGTACGTATAATAAGCTACACTGTTTTCGTACATAGCTACAATACTTGTGTAATACGACCATGTCTGGGTGCATGATGCTATGACACGCTTTATCTTGTGCACAGGAACTGCTTTGCTAATCTGTCAGTCAGTCTCAAAAGACTATGAGTATGACTGACTGTGTAAAAACAAGATGGTGCAATCAAATTAAAGCTCTTCTTATTTATCCGATTTATTTGAATTGTTAATCACGTTATGAAGGGAGGCATCCTCATAAGCATTTTATGCTTCCGGCCTCGCTGCACTGTTACATTTCATTTATATTTTCTTGTATTTGTATTGTTACATTTTGTTTTTAAGTGCGAAATAAACTGAAACTGAAATTAAAGCTCAAATTCCAAATATTTCAAGACCAAGTTTATGTTCATTGTTTCACGGGTAGGTTTGCTAATAGAGAAAACAGAAATGGAAATGGCAGAGAAAATGGATTGGACTCGGACTTTGATGTGCTTTCCACACTTGAACTTGTGAGTCAAAAAAAACCTCAAGGGTTGGTCACACACACACACGAGGCAAATGTCAACATGTTTTCCACATGGGTTCTTTCATGCAGGTCTCATATGGGCAGCTTGGAGCTGCTCAATTCACAATGCTGTTGTTCTCATCCTACAGTATCAGGGTCAGGTCCAGTAGGGCCTCCTATATAATAATATCCAGAGAGAGGGGGCTTCTGGTCTCTTTGTCCTCTGTGTTTCTGCTGCTTTTCTGCTACATACATTCACATCTTACAAACAAATTATCATGCAAGAAAAATCGCATAGATTGTGTACAGTCTTTGTTCAACTTGTGTTGTGTTGTGCAGCAAGGTATAACTATTATTCACATGTCCTTACATCAACATACTACACGTGTTTGTACACAAGTAACTGTTTGGTAACTTTCGACGGAATTTCAAAAAAATATTCTCTCAAAACAAATTCAGTAGAGATCTCAATATCTCTATCATTTTGTAAGTGTACACAGACAGTGTGTGCCCAGGTAAGGATAAATTATTTTCCTGTTCTCGTTACATATATATACTGTGTAGATAAAATGTTTGCCTGTTTTCCCCACACATTCAGCGCAGTAGACACAGGTCTCCACGTCCCTGGCAAGCCTCCAACCTGTGCTGGGTCTATCTGCGGTTTCTAAGGTTTGCCAGACTCACAACGATCAAGATCTCTACCCAATTATGCGGGATGAATAGCTCACATCGGCCGCATCCCCAAACATGTGACAGGATTAACCCTTTCTGAATGACAGGTATGTATTCTGTCCCATACAAGCAGCTGGACACATATATTTACCCCAAGATCTATCTACGGATGTCGTATTTAAGCCACATGACAAATAATTTAGGGTGTGTGGGTGGCTTGAACGTCAGTGTTGTATCATTTATCTGACATTTTTTTGCGTGACCCACATGCGATGATGTAAAATGTCCGAAACGTACTCCACAACCAGGGAGAATCTATGTCACGACAAGAACGTCAGAATTTCTCTGTCCCCGCTACATTTGGTCGCGTGCTTCCCTGAAATCCAGCTCAATATAGGAGGGTGCCTCCCAATTTAGGACGGCTGTCCCAACTTTGACACATGCTAGTATTAGGTTGGACATGACTCAATGCGGGCTATGTTCAGCACTTGTTGGCACATCACTCAAACGTCTAATGATAGCAAATCATAGCTGTTATAGGATGGGTCCATCCAACTGTCAACTAGAGCAGCCACGTTTGGGATTGTGTTCTTGCCGCATAAGCGCCACCTACATCAGCTACATATAGCGATGAGAAGCAGAACTCTAGTCAGAAGCTCTGAGGAAGGTGTCAGATAGACACCGAAACATCCGCACTTTAGGTGAGAAAATTTGCTTGTGTAAAAGAAAACTCCTGTATCCTATACTTTACCAACCTGATAAAACTATTTTCGGAAATATAGCAGCCCATTATGTAGGCAGGGCCTCAAACTCTTGGATGGCAACAGTGGATTATGGTATCTATTGACACAGTTTGCATTTGAACTTCAATGTGCAATGCGCTCATATATTTGTCAACTGTTGCATGGTGAAACAAAATTCCAGGACGATCGTGCTTTTTTCTGCAGGCTGGATAAAATGTCGCGCTTTGCTTTGTACGCAATATTAATACTGGACAGTTTCGGGCGTTTTATAACAGACAAGTAAATACCATAACTATACTACAAGACTTCGGATTTGATCTTGTCAAAGCAACTTGCTAACCAAATGTTTGGTGACTAACATACAACGTACAAACAAGTAACAGGCTTTTAAGTTATCTTTCAGCAAAACATTTAACAAAAATTTTTACTGCAATCAGCTACATTGCTTTGACAGGCGTCGAACCCCAAGGTCAAACCACTGAGCTCTTTATTGGCAAAGTTTAATAACTTTTGTGTGCAGATGAAAAATACAACGTTGACACCTTGGTCAATATTTGTACAAAGATTACATTGACTATTCAGTAACATATTTTTATATGTGTAATAACACAGCATGACTGGGGTGTGCAAATAAGAGATTCGCGGCCTGTTTTACATACTCTGAACCTGAACTTCAATTTGTTAAAGGTTTGCAGTGAATAAATGAAAATAAATACAAACAGTTCTTTCAATTTTCATCACTTTCCTTTCTTTCCTTTTTCTTATTTTTCTCACACTTTTTATATCAGTGCCAACATCTTGAGTACTTCCTAACAACACAGCATATTTCCTTTCCTTTAACAGGATTCATAATTGATTTTATGGGCATAGATGGCCAAATTAAACATAAACATCATGTATGCTCAAATTTAGACCAACCGCATTGAAGGTTTTGAAAACTGACATCGTTAAGCTACTGAAGATGACTGAATCAGTGGAATGATTGAACAACTACACCAAATACAGTTATTCAAGCAACTGGATATGATTTTTGAAACAGTTTCACTTTCAGGCAGTATCCACTAGCTTTTGTCAGTGACACTAACACTGATTGAACACCTACACCTTCAATCACACACGTTAAAAATCCAAGCCTTTATAATGTATCTCTTAGTGGCACATCCTAGTCTTTTACAATAAAAATCATTGTAACTTAAAAATGCTAGTCCAGTAAGTACATGTATCATGGGGGAAGAAATTCGATGTAGGAATAAATCGAACCATCAGGTGTCAAAAACAGCTTCAGGATCAGTACAGTTCACACCAACATTTCTAGAAAGTGCACCAACATTTTTACCTTCGCCAAGAAGGTTATGTTTTCAGTAGCGTTTGTCTGTGTGTGGGTGTGTTTGTGTGTGTGTGGTTTAGCAAGATAACTCGAGAAGCAGTGGATGGATTGGAATGAAACTTGGTAGGTGGGTATGACTTCATGAGACCTAGAAATGATTAGATTTTGGGCCCCCTGGCGGCTTTCCTAGGTACTGCAGCTGAACTTCCGGTTTAGATATCTCATGTTCTGTACATGCTAGGGTCACAAATTTTGGTTGGTAGATAGCTCTTGGGGTAGGGAAGAAGTGACATGAGTTTGGGTCCCCTGGCGCCTTGTTCTAGAACTGCAGGAGCATTTGTTGAAAAAAAATTGAAGGACGATAACTCAAGAACCGGTTGACGTATTGTCGTGATTTTTGGTATGTAGGTAGTTGAAGTAATGCTTGACATAATCAGATGGCAATTATGCAAATCAAGAGCTAATTTGCATAATTAATGAGGAAATTCTATAAATCTGATTTGTTCGATAATAGAACTATGAAACAGTTGTGACATCTACTTGAGAACGAGAAAAACATCTGAGGATATAGATTATGTAAATGAGGACCTAATTTGAATAATTAATGACAAATTCTTATAATTCCATAGTTGTAACTGCTGCACCCCGAATTTCATACTTGCCACATTTGGAAGTTAAGTGAAGGTGAACATCAATAAACATAATTTATTCAAATCATGACCTCATTTGCATAATTTATGAGGAAGTGCTATAATAGCCTTTTTGTTATGATA
Source organism: Branchiostoma belcheri (assembly GCF_001625305.1). Lineage (NCBI taxonomy): Eukaryota > Metazoa > Chordata > Leptocardii > Amphioxiformes > Branchiostomatidae > Branchiostoma > Branchiostoma belcheri. The sequence goes on from NW_017802935.1 coordinate 25,504, forward strand.
AGGCTGTCATTGGATGGAGAATATGATCAACTGATATAATCCATGCAAATGAGGCTCTTATTTACAAAATCAATGATTAAAATTGTAGACTTCGTCACCCGCAAGGGTTAACATTTTTTGGCGAAGGTATGAGATCGTGGAACTCTTGTTACAATATAAATTGCACTGGCTTTTCTAGAAATTGCACCAACTTTTCTAGAAATTGCTCCAACTTTTGCACCAACTTTTCTAGTAATTGCTCCAACTTTTCCGGATACTGCACCAACTTTTCTAGAAAACTAAGAATTGCACCAAAATGTTCAACTTCCTCCATGACACTTACCGGTCAGTCTTCAGTAGAAAAAGACCAATAAAAATGTTCACCTACCCCCTGCTTCGTGGCAAGGAAGCACAGACTCGAGGTGGTCCCTGCAAAGGACCTTTCAGTCATTCACCTCTGCTGCAATCTCCTGTAAGCACCTGTAAGGATCAAGATAAAACATCAACTTCATGGCACACAAAAATGTGATACTTCAAAGTTATCTCAAAGTAAAACCATCCGAAAATAGTTTCATCGGGTTGGTTAAGTATAAAGAGTTGTCTTTCACACAACCAAGATTGTCTCACCTTGCTTACTCTACGGTGTCTATCAGATACTGAGCTCTGAGGAAGGTGTCTGATAGACACCGAAACATAAGCAAGGTGAGACTTGTACTACTAGTGACCACTGACCACCTCTACATAAGGACCACCTGGCCATTGATATTCAGTCAAACCTGTACTAGTGACCACCTCTGTATAAGGACCACCTGGTCAATGTGATAACTTTCTGTTGGTCCCTTACTACATTTTTCCCACTGACACAAGCATGAAAAAATTCTGTCTACAGTGACCCCCTGACCACAGAGACCAGTTCCATGAGTCAGTGGTTTTCTTGGACAGTTTTGACTGTGCTTGAACATCCAAGCCTGTTGATGTTGTCTTACACAAAACTGTTTAGTCAGTCATTGCTTACCCATGAGTGGAAAAGTCTGTAAGCAGTGGCATAGCAACAGCGTAAGCCCTAACATACACACAGGACCTGTTGGAGGGTCTGGATTACCCCGGTACAAATGGGGGAGTTTAAATGTTTACATTAAGTCCTGCCATTGACATTGTCGAGTTCCATCCCGACAGTGCTTCCCTTCCGGCTTAGTGTCGGGGTATGGAAACCGAGCTACACACGCCGCGGGGTGGTCTCTCCAAATCTGTCCGCATTCATATCGCAAAACCAGACGTTCTAAGCACCAACTGGGTAGCCTCTAACAGGCTTCAGAAGCAGCTGAAAAGAGCAGAATTTGAGAAATAGACAGATAACATGCCAGGGGAGTTAGTCCGCTAATGGAGCGGCAAACTGTGCTCTTTTAGAGGACTATCTCCCTTGGCATGTTATATCAGTCTTCCATTTTATAATAGCCAATTTCTACACTTTCTAGCCACTTCTGAAGCCTGGTAGAGGCTACCAACAGGGCTTGAAAATTTTATTTGGGGGAGCAGGTGCACACGACCTAAAGATTCAGGTGAACAGAAACAATTTTGGGTCTGCTTCTTTTTGTTTGTGGCCAACATGCTCCTAGTCCCGGTAAATGTTAGCACAGGCTGCCACAGCCCCCCTCAGTTAGGCCTTCGCATACTGGGTAACTCTCGGCCTAGTGTGCTACATACAGTACATACATGTATGTACAGGTCTGGCATCCAGGCTACACAGCTCCAGAGCTAGTTCTGATTTACGCCCACTGGCTGTGCTTTACCAGCGCACATGGAAGTGTTGGTGAGACGTCCCACGGGGTCCACTTTCCCCCTAATCATCCTAATGGTTCGTCCTGGGGTAAGACAAGGTTAATTATCGCATGTTTCTGAATGGGTGCTACCACCGGGCCTGACAGGTAAGGACAGGGCGGGCGATGACAGCAGGCCTGGCCAGGATACCGCTAATCGCCCCCAACTTGTAACGGCCTAACCCAGGACAGAACAACAGTAGGAACCATCACGGTGAGCAAGTCCAGGACAGGCCCGCTGAAAACCTGTGGACCGATTCCCCTCTGTCAGTGGGCTTCTCTTTCAACAACGTTTAACAACAGGCCTGAAGTGAACTGGCCTCACCGCTTTTGTCAGGTTCAAGGTGGAGGAGCTTCCCTTGGTTTTATCCCCCAGGCTTGGCAATAGGTTGAGTGAACACTGGGTATTTACTACAGCTGGGATTTACATTGAGTGATAGCACGGATTTCCGGTAGCGTGCACAATTGTGTCTTCTACCAGTATTAGCTAAGAATCTACGCGTAGATTGTACTAGATTGATGCACCTAGTCAGTTGTCTTACACAACACTTTGCCTTACACTTTACATTGTCTTCTATCAATATTGTATAGCTTAGGATCTAGGTGTAGATTACTTTGACATAAATAGCCTGTAGTCATATAAAGCACTTTGTCTTACATTGTACCTGTTACAATTGTTGTGCTTTTCTCAGGTTCAAGGTACTGAAGCTTCCCTGGTCTTATCCCCCAGGCTTGTACGATTACTACGAGACACTGGGTTGAGTGAACATTGGGTATTCTCTACAGCTGGGATTTGCACTGAGATAGTAGGGATTTCCAGTAGTATGCACAATTGTGTCTTCTACCATTTAATGTATAAATATACATTTATATATAGCTTTGAGTAAGACAAGCGATTGATGTGATTGGTCATTAATTATCTTGATAAAGACAACAGTGGTCAGTGAAAATTTGATCTTTGTTTAGTCTGTGTGTCAGTTCACCATTTTACTATGATTACTACCAACACAGATGAACTTTCAAGACATATAGCTTTGAGTCTGTGTAGACTGCACTTGGTTAATGTACTAACAGTAGTTTTATACTTTGAGAATACTTGACCTTACAATATACATTGAACATGTACATGAAATAAACTTGACTTGTACATTGTACCACATTAGCAACGCAGTGTTATACTGACTGAAAAATTAAATGCCCGCACTTATGTATCATACAGTACTATAGTAATATATACTGTAAAACACATTATATCACGTGGCTACATTTTGGCCAGTTTGAAATACAGGCCTCTCAATGACACTCACTCACTCACTCACTCACTGTCCGGTTTATCGTCTGTTGTTCCCCGTCTTCCGAGGGTTAGACGTGCTTGCACAATACATCTGGACACAGTGTTAAATGGATATAATCTGCAATTTGAAAGGAAGCTGCCTTGGGGCATGGTTCTATTTTCAAACAGTACTTACCCCAAGGTCTATCCACAAAACATCATAAAAATCCACCAAAGCTTTCCCTACCAGGCTTCGGAGTGGCAAACTGTACTCTTCAGCGGACCAACTCCCCTGGTATGTTATCTGTCTGTTTGGCCAGTTTCTACTCTTTAAAAGCCACTTTCCAAAGCCTGGTAGAGGCTAGGTTTTAACCATCTGATCACAGTAAGTTGGGGCAACCTTACCTCTTCTGCGAAGGTAATTAACGAACACTTGTGTTCTACACCAGATTGCCTGATCCAGAATGATTGCTTTCTCTGTTTGACTAACCCTGCCGCGAACTTTAGAAAAACAGTTCTCATTTTGAGTTTTGTCAGCCGTAAAGTTTGCTCCTGTCAGTGCCTGACACACCTTAAAGACCTTGAAAGTACGACCGATGCAGTCGAGAGGGAAGCAAACACAACCTGCCTTCCTCTGGCAGCCACTTTTGTTCTCATCACCCACCCGACACTCGGAAGTTCAGTCAAAACTTAAACGTTTTCAAACATGCAAACGTTTAGTTCATACTCAATGTTACACAGGGTGTATCCACCAGTTTTGAGTCGCATAAAACTGCTTCCTTTTCTGATATCTCTCTCGATAATCAATTAAAAAAGTTGCTCATACTCAAAAGCATACAAAGCAAAGACATACGCAAACTAAAAAAAATCTACTGTATAATACCAGTTACGGTAGAAACAAAAAAAAATTGAAAAAAATAGGGTTAGAACAAGTTAGAACAAATATTCATATATTTAGAAACATTGGTACTTTCAGTGGCGTTAAGCAAATAAAGACATTGCAAATTGTTTTTTGTTCTGACTCACAGTGAAGTGACTCAGTGAAGCAAGGTTGTCATCATCCTCCCACACTGTCATTTTCCCTTTTCCACTGTCCCACAACATTTCCATCCATTTTGACGTTTTGTCACTTTTATTTCGTGCCATGGATACATTTGGGGGATTAAGTGCACTCTGCTCTCACCAGTACCTCTAATACCTGCCATAAATAATTTATCCTTTTTTGCACCTGCTGGGGGGGGGGGGAGATTCCAGCTTTTACCACATTTTTGGAAACCTCCACTACGAAGGTCAATGTCAAAACGGCAAGAAGAGGCCATAGATCATAACGAAAAGTATAGAAAAAAATTCAAAGTCAGTTATCTTGCTAGATCTAGCATACTTTGAGTGTGGGGCTCCCTACACTGTCAGTTGAACCACCTATGCTGTGATTTAATTGACTTAAAAAATAAAAATGACTCAGGTGAAAATGAGTATGTAGCTTTGGTAAGGGTCCTCTTGGATATGACATTTTGCAAGTTTTGTTCAGCTAAAACCACCCTGAATATATGTAAAAAACCACCAATACATTATGAAAATGTGTCAATTTGTTTGAACGCCTACGTCTTTGTTGCCTACACTTCATTTTGTTTGCCAAGAAAAGTCCCAGAAACACCTGAATGAGACACGAACAACTAAACCAATCGAGTAACCACCCACCCGTCCCCCTACCCAGCTATTTAACTCCACCCATGTGTGAAATTGTAATATATGGAGCCCATTCTTATCACACATATATCTGCCTCCCCTCCCTAAACTTACCTGTCTGACTAACACACTGGGAGTCTATTATACCGGCTACAGGTGACAGGGGTCAGCACAGGAGCAAGGCTATCCTGTTGTAACAATTGCACGTTTAAGTGGTGCGCATAATGTGCCTGGCTTATCATACCTGAACACACATTAAACCCTTGTCCTGCGGAACACAAAAATTGTTGTTCTGCACATATCTATATAGCATCCTGTATCACAACGCTCAACGCATCACACCGCAGAAAAACGCAACAAATGCGGAAGTAACTATGACACCGCAGGGCAAAAAAATGTGGGGCTCTATGATCTAAGTAAGACATGAAATTATTGAAAAATATTGTGCCAGGAATGCCAGCAGGACAAGGGTTATGTGAAAGTGGAATTCCAACAATGAATTTAAAACTTTTAATCATTGGTAAATGGAAAAACTGTTTTAACTAGGAAGACATGGATTTTCTCCAAACTGTTGGTACCAAAATATGAGCATTTTTGGTTTGATTTTGAACAATAATGGTACAAGATTTTTTTTTCCAGATCAGAAAACTCTCAGAACCAAGAAATTAAATTGGTATCGCCTTCAGTTTGCAAGTTCACTGACAGCTATTTGTAATGCGTAACCTTCCATGGGACCATTTCTGGATCAGCCGTTCTCAACCTTCCATTCCATAAGACCTTCACTACTGGATCAGCTCTTCATCCCCCAGACCATTACTGGACAAGCCCTTTCCCCCTCCATCCCCAACCCTCCATTTCTAAGATCCATTACTGGATCAGCCCTTGGCAACCCTCCTTCCCCCCAGACCATTTCTGGACAAACCCTCATCCCCCCCTCCACCTCCCTAACCATTACTGGACGATCCCTTACCTGGTGAGTTGAGTTAGAGGAGAGATTCTTTTGTCTGAAGATGTCGGTTGGATGCACCTGGATGAACAGGTTTGGGTCTGCCCAGCTGTAAGGATCACAAGTACAACACTACTGGATACACTGCACTAGCACACCTGCAAGGGAAAAAAAAGCACTGTAAATACAAAGGCACACAAACATCACGTTACCCTTTACTCCAATGATATTGCAGAAATGCACACTTAATCCATAGACACGGACAGACATGGAGAGGCAAGCACACATACACAGACAGACAGACAGACACACACACACACACACACACACACATACACACAGACATACACACATACTCATACACACAAACAAACATACACAAAGGTGCATGCATCAGTAAGGGTCATCATATTTGCAAGGAAAAAGTTATACTCAAGAAAAATATTATTAACAAATATGGATTTTCCTCCGAAAGGTGTTCAAACCCAGGGCAAGGTTCATCCAAAACCCTTGCATTTCCCAAGACGTGTTCAGGACCCTTAAACCCAATCCTCTGGCCTGTCAGCTTTAATCAGCAGCCAGGTGTCCCCTTGTGGATTCTGTCTCCTTGACCTGGCCAGCTGGCTGGTTCAGCACCAAGGCCAGAGCAACACAACATTGGGACACAGTCATGAAGGGCCTTACTATGGCCAGCACAATACAATATTTGGGCACAGAAATAAAGCAGGGTCAGAGCAATACAATATCAGGACACAGCAATAGAGGATCTTTCTATGGCCAGGACAATATAACATCAGCTATGATAAACCATAGCCAGGGCAATACAACATCAAGCCTTTTTTACCACACAGCCAGGACAATACAACATCAGGGCACTGCAATTAACTATTATAAGGGCCTCACTACAGTGCACAGAAACAACCCAAGGAAGGCCCAATACAACATCACAACATACAGCCATGACAATACAACACCAGGACACTGCTATATCAGGCCTTCCTTAGGCTTCCTAATGCCGGAGAAATACAAGTCCTAAGGCCAAATCAGGTCACTGCAATAAAGAGCCTTACTATGGAGACTGGCGGATGAGCAAACAACTCTGACTTTGGTGCTGCACTTCTACTTACAGAAACAGTCAACAAGACACATGGCTGATTTCAAACTTGATGATCTAATATGCAATCAACAAAAGTCTTATCCTTCAGGTTTAGAAGACTCAATTTTGAAGTTAGACTCAAGCAGAGTTTTGTTGACATTCTTTTCTACTTTATTTATTTTGTGTACATCCAAATGTTTTTCCTGTGCACCCGTGCAGCTATTCCCAAATATGAGTTTCGAGCCCTGGGGTCGTGACTTAACCAGCTAGGTCTTTCCAAGGCCAAAGCCCATTCACCGATACCAGCCTCCACAATTACCATGGCAAATGTGGATAATTTTCGGCACATAATTCCGTTAGGAGAGCACCGGCTCTTGAAAAGCCATCAGCGTTCTACAGAGGCAATGAAATCAGGGGCGTAATCAGGCAGAATTGGTTCTGAACGATTGCAACACCGATAGCAGCACCAGCTCTGGGCTGTATCAAGTGTAACCAGTGATTGTGGTGTAGACAGTATACTCAAGACTCACAGGTAAACATATAAACAATATATTCTGTACATCAAACACCGTGGAAGATAAAATAATTGTATTTCAAACTGTACTATCTATACCCACTCAAGAAGTGAACTTTCAAACATTCACAGATGAAAACTACCTTTCTCCAAAAATCTAAAACCCACACATTGCAGAAAAAGTGGGAATTTTGTCTTCCCCTGACTCAAAAGTCAGTGTTACTGAAATTAAGTAGTGGTTAAGATGCAGTATATACCAAATCCATCTACCTAGCACTGTAGTCCATGTCTACACATCCAACATTACAATTACATACCTTTGGTGAGGCACGAACTGCATAATATGCACTAGACCTTGCTTTCTGTCCCACACAGGTTTCCCTAACTCCGCACTAGAGCACACAGACGGGCACTTTTATACCTTCACACCCGTCATAAATTGGTAATGACATTCCTATTAGCAAGCTGCCTGCAGCGGCGGCTGGCGGCGAGAGTCGTTTATCAAACCTGTCTGCCCAAACAGAAAATGGCACTCACATCAATCATATTCCTGCACAAAGCACACACCCCACGCATGAACATTAATTACTGCCAATGGATTACAGACCCTCCCGCCTTTTATAACTCATACTGACATGAAACGTTACCACATATCCCGGTAACAAACTATGATAACAAGTATGTCATGATCATGGGTGGAGAATAAACCAGCTCATTTATGTACCTTTGTCATTTCTTATTATTATTATTATTATTACTTTGTTTTATTGTTTCCTTTTATGTGTGAGGAAAGGGCTGAGATCAGTTTTATAACTTTTTGCCCAATCCTCGAAAAATAAATAAAAATAATATGATATTTGTGCAAATAATAAAAAAATATAAACAATAAACAGACAGGAACATAAACGAAGTCCATTCTTTCATGATGCACAAGAAAAGAGATTGGATAAAACTTGTATCTGATACATGTATACATTAGCACACTTTCATATGAAATAAAGCAATAAATTTGTACAGTACTTCAACTTGGTAACTTGGAGTACTGTGCTTGGGATATGACAATGTAAGTTTAACTACCTCCACCACTTCTTTCTCCATGTACCATTCATTGCCTTTTAACATGCTAAAAATGATAAAAACATAAGACAAAAAGCTTGGGTTGTGATGTATGTATAATGATTTGCTAAGCCACATTTGGGTACCAAACTTCACAATCCAGAAGTGGAGTTGCTAATGTTATAATAATTGTATCACAGCATTTTCTCTTTTATTTCCTAATCTTCCTGACATTATTTAAAACATCCATCACGCATGCAGGGAACAAAGCTCTGACATTTTCCCTCCAAACGTGTCGCTCACAATGTGCTACCTCACGCACCCAGAACCCATTGTGCCTCTTCACGACATATAGGAAGTGGCCAACTAACGATCACTCATCTCGTTAACAACAATCTGTCAACTCGTTATAACAATACAGATGACTGGTGGTCCCCACCACTTATCATAGAGCCCCATTCACCAGATGCCATCGCGCCTACAATAGGAGCCGAAACTTTCAATAAAGGGGATCTTTTTAACAATCTAACGTGACATTTTGTTATAACCTACAAGACAATCTATTATGACTGCGTGGGCATTGATTATTGTGTAGCAATGTGTAAATTTGATTATATGAACACACGCAAGTGTCCAGGCAACACATTAACTAGACGATTAGAATAGATTCTGGACATTCACAGATCAATCTTGTGCCTTCTCTCTTGCTTTATTCATTTATTTATTTATTGAGATTTACCACATTTGTGAGAGGATTGAGGGATCACCTTTTCCAGATGTCAACTGAGAGACCAGACTGTAAAGTTCACACTGAGCAGAAGCAAGGACCGCTACTCTTTTCAATAAGTTCTTTGGCATCTTTTCTTTCAAGGACAGGTGATGGAAGCTTCTTGTTTCTTTACAACATATTTACCAGGTGTTTAGAATAGATTCTGGACATTCTGATCAATCATAGGCAGCCTTCTCAAAACAAGCCAGCTACCGGCGAAAATCGCCGCCTACTCAAATTTTTGCGCCGGCTACTTTCGTCAAAATTTTCAAATTTTTGCGCCGGCTACTTTCGTCTAAATTTTCAGAAAAACAAGTAAGCTCCGTTACATTTTCTCACAAACTTCACCGGCTCATTTCTTCTGACGAACTTCAGACAAATTTCTGCTAGCTTTCTGGATCTGAAAACTGCTTCTTTCTTAGCCTCCTGTGCAGATTTCTAGTGCACGAGTCAGCGTTTGCTTCTACGAGCGGCCCGCGGCCGGCCAGAGCGGCCGAAACTTTACGGGGGGAGGGTCTTGTTCGGGGCTCGAGTTGTATCCGCGGAGCTGTATCGCTCGAGCTAGGCGGAACTTGCTTCGTAAACTCGTTGCTCACGAAAATTTATCAAGCCGCTACCTTCCCAACTTCTCCCGGCACTAGTAACATTCCTGCTACAAATAACTAGTACAAATCACGTCAAAAAATATCAAGACATGTATAGAAGCGTGTTCATATCTTTCATACACAGAGACAAATTTTCAAAAACAAATCGCCATCAGCGAGATTTCACAGCTGTTTCATTCATCAAAAGTTCTTGTCGATCGTAAAATGATCACTCATCTGTTGTCTCCACTAGTGTGTCATTTGTAGCTTAATCACGGCTAGCCAAAAATCAGCGTCAAAACCCCGGAATAAAAACACGCACACTCCGCATCGCTGTACAAAAACAGGAGCTTTCAGGCGCCATCTTGTCATGAATATTAAGTAGCAGCGTGCGATCGACGCTCTGATTGGTTCACCTCACATGACCTGCGTTCTGATTGGATAAGCGATGTGGCCAGCAGCCGGCAGCGCGGGAAGATTTTTCTTCGCCGGCAGGCTCTCGCCGGTGAAGAAGAGACACATTTACGCTGCTTTCTACGTTTTTTCTACGACTACTAAGCAACATCCTATTAAAGAAATACATAATTAAAAGAATTTTCGGGAAGATGTATATT
>NW_017802935.1:35857-73208 GCF_001625305.1 Branchiostoma belcheri
TACGCGATTTTTGGCCATTTTCTCGTAATTTTCTTGTTCAAGGAACCCGGAAGTCAGTGTACCGGGACGCGGGGTGAATTTCCATAGGGCATTTATGGATCGCACCCCGCTAGAATTAAACCGTCAAAACAGAAACAAAACTTCCAAAAAGCGAAACTGTGACATTTTTTCACATCCCAATGATTATGTTTTCGATCAAATTGACATTTAAATATGCTTTCTTTATTTTTCTGCATTTTGTGGCCGGGCGCAAGGACCGCGCGTAATACGATCGTGTGGCAAACAATTTTAATACAGCCTTTTTCCGGAATTATTTGTGCACGAACAGTAAATTTTGGAGCCACAAGATTGCCATAAAAGCTGCTCAGAATGTACCAAAAACGATGTTTAGGGGTCTAATTTTTACGATTTCCTCCGGGGGAGGCCACCCGGACCCCCCAACGGGAGGGGGGCCACCCCCTCCCGTACCTCCCCCTGCGAGCCGCTGCGCGGCTCGCTTCGAGCCACTTCGTGGCTCGCCTGCTACTTTTTCTTATCAGCCACCTACTCTAAATTTTTTTGAGAAGGCTGATAGGACTTCTGTATTGTCATGTTTCTTTTGACTACATCACAAAAGAAAGAACAGAGTTTTTAACTGAAAAAACTTGTATCGTAGATTTCAATGTTTCATCACATGGGGAAAGCAAAGCTGTCGTCCTGTTTGTTTGTTTGTTTGTTTGTTTTGCAAAAGGACATCTCTAACTTCAACTACGCTGACTCATTTTCACCTGAGTTAAGTGAGGAAATAAGTAGAAGTGCCTTTCCCCAATGGACACAACATTGGGATATGCCAGGGATTCAAACCTAGAACCATTAGTCTGAAAACAATTTAATCGGGTTCGTATATACCATAGGATATTGTTATTTTCTTTCACTCAGCTGAGTTAAGACTGTCAACTGCTTACATTATAAATGCCTATCAGACAATTTCCTCAGAATGGTGAGAAGCAGAACTCCAGTTAGAAGCTCTGAAATGTCTGACAGACATAGAAACGTAAGCAGGTAAGAGAGAGTCTTTCCTGGTTTAGATTCTAAGTCTATAACCCTAACCACAAGACCGTTTTATCTTGGCATGTTTTTTCCTAAGTGCAATACTGTGCAATGATACCACACCTGTACACCCACATACTTCAGACATTCCCGTCGGCCCTGGGTATTAGACAAACACAAGGAAAAGATTAATTGAAGATTGACCCACTGAGAGAATTAAACATCACCCAAATATCCTGGAATGTGATCCTAAATGAGCCAACTGTGCCAATATCTTAACCAAAGAATGAACAACAGGGCTCGAACTTAACTTTTTTCCCTACTGTCCCAGAATTGTCCCAAAAGTAATTTCCAACTGTCCCGAAATGTGAATGGACTGTCCCAACCTGGTTTTCATGAATTATGTATAAAACTATAACAACAACTGTAGAGCTTAGTCAGAGTGTAGTATTGCTGTATAAGCCAATTGACAATGAAATTAACTCAAATCCAACTCAAATTCAAACTTGTCCAGTTTACAGGGGTATCCCCAGAACGCGCAGTGCGTTGCAGGGGGAGGTCTATCGGGGGAAGCTATTGCATTTTGTCTTTTCTGAACACAAAATCATCTCCGGCAACTTCAGTTCTACATTTTCTGTACAACTGCAGACTTGTAAAGCTGGAGAAATGTTAAAGATCTGTACTTAATTCTATAATATCCTCTTCATGTTCGAAAAAAATTGTATTATCACACTTAGTTTTGAAAAAAATTGGGCATAGGTTCCCCGGATGACCCCTAACCGGGGGCCAACGGTGCTTCCACAAGTTCAAAAAATACATGATACAAACAGTACATGTATTTACTACCTGGAACTTGGAGCAAGTATTCCAAAGGTGTTACCGATATAACCAAAGCTAGTGACCCAGTAATATTTCCTTAAACCATTTTCACAAAAAAAAAAAATCACATATTGACACAACTAAACAAATAAAAATGTGATTATGTCTATAAACTCATACTCAAAAACAATTATTGAGAGACACTCGGATCGCGGTATTAATTATCTCCCCCAATGTATCAAGTATCAATGTAAAACTAAAGTCCTTCACAGCATCCAACACACATTCATAGAAACAATAACATATTATATTCTGATAATAGAAACCAATAAATTCGTAAATTTTCACAGTTTCGTTTGCAAATTAACGTTCTAAAATATTGAGTGAATTTTTATTTCTGTTGTTGCCGAAAAATATTTTTTTATGCGTTTGAAGTATCATTTTAGCTCGTTGTAATATCTTGTACGTTTGGATGCTATCTAATGACCTTTCAGGTCATTTTTGTTGTGAAAAGCGTCGGCCATTTTTTCTGTCTTTCAAATGGATTTCTAGCTGTTTTTTCGGACAAATGTCAACCGTTTAAAACATTTTACGGCCTCAAAAACCCATATAATGAGGAAATCAAGTTATAGTTGTTATTTTCATGCGTAACATTTCTTCTGGGGGTGGATTATTTCTCCGTCGAGCCGCCAAAAACTAGCGTAGCTCGCGCGGCCCGATCCGTGCGATTAGCGGCGTAGCGGCTCGATCCATGTCGCCCGGCGGAAGAAAATTGGAATGACGAGCACATTTATCGGGGAAATATTGGAATAAAATCGCTAATTTTGAAATTTATCGCAGAAATATTGGAATAAAATCCTTAACTTTCGGCAGGCTTTTCGGGAGCCGAAAGCCGGGTTGCGCGCCCGATAAACGCATGAAGGGCAGACATTCTAACTTAGTTGATAATTTTTCTATTGTCCCAAAAGTGTCCCAAAATGATTTTTCAGGTGTCCCGGTCTAAATTTTAGTGGCCAGGGGACATCGGGACATCGTTAAGTTCGAGCCCTGGAACAAGTGTCTAAAATTTAGCTATGCATTATGAAACAAGTTTGCAATTTTATGTTTAGCTACATATGTAAGCATGTGAGATTGAAACACAAAGTTCAAAATTTACTAATTTAGTACACATTTGACCTAGTGTAGTGTTCTTATGATTGTCACAAGAAAACTTTCCATTGCAAGCCTATACAATTTTAGTGTTCTACAGTAACTGATATTAGAGTTCATCATCTTTCCTTTTTTAGTTATTAACATTGTGTAAGAACATTTATTGGTTGTGTGTGGAGAGCAACACATGTTATAGGATGAAATAAAAACACTTAAGGCTCTACAATTTGAGAAACTTACTTTGACATTTATCAACCACCTTATCAAACTGGTGACCGCTGATTATTGCCAAGAAATTTATATCCTTGGGAGAAGATTTATATCTTAATCAAACTGACTTTGGAGAACAAAAGAGACCATTGTTTTCAAGCAATCGTTCTATCAATTCTGGGAACCTTTTAATCAGCAATTCATTTTCTGTTACCTTCTTGTAAGTGAAGAGCAATGACAAACAGGAAAGGATGATGCTAAATGCACTGTTATGATATGACTATAAAACTATAACTTTTTAAGGCCATACTAATTTATTTCCTACATTCTCATTTCTCAGACATTTCAAAGTGGAAATATGACAAGCAGACATCATAAAAGTAGAGGGCGGGGGGGCTCAAATATAGCTGTATTAACTCCATTACGAGTCTATAAAACTGAGTGAACCTAGGCATAAGTTCCATTTAAAAGTTTTTTTTGTTTTGTTTTTGTTTTTAATCAGAAACCAACTAATCAAATTGGTGGCATGCCTGCAAAACATTTGTGAAAACATAACACAGCTTTTTTTTAACGGAGGCACAATTGCACAATGTAGACCCATTTCAGATAAAGATTATCCCTACTGATCATCCAACCACCTTCAATATAAACTGCACCCCCACCTCCAGCCTTGGTGATTAACTAATGAGAAAACATGGAGGCCCCTTCCCATCTGTAAACAGCCATTACTGAGATCAAACAGCAGAGAAATGTTCCCCACATGGTGCCCAGTGTCAGGGGTACTGATACAGGTACTCAGGAGGATCCCTACTGTCTACTGTACAGCACTGATTGGACAGAGACCAGTACAAGGATTAACAGGGATCACAACTCGCTCTAATCCCTCAAATATTTTCATTAGAGAAGGATACTGGAGGATCCTGGGGCAACAGGGAATAGATGAGATGTGTACAGAGATGAGGTGATAAATGTTAGTGAGGGGGAAGCTCACTGATATTGATGGATTATCATAATGAAAACTATCTAAACTTTGTCAACTTTACCATTTAAACACTTTTGACAATCAAATTTCAGGAGAGAAATACAGACTGTAACAGTTGTTTATTTGGAAGACAATTCCTTTTTGGTCATCTAATTTCATCTCATGTATTCCTTAGCCTGATTATTTGACTGTTCAGGTACTGCAAAAAATCTGACAATTCTTTCTTTTTGCAGTACATACTGTCTTTTCTCATCCATCCCAGGTCTAGTCTGGCAGTACAATCACTAGGCACAGGTGGGATATTAAATCCTTGTCATGAGCAGTTTTCCTACCTTCAAAACAAACAAACAGGACTGAATACCTGACTGCTTACACAACAGTCAAATATTCATTAAAGAAAAAGCCTATTCCAAAAACCAGTGTAATATTACTATATGATTTACTATATGATGGAAGCACCATTGTTTCTAGTCTTTAGGGAGATCCCTGAATGTTACGACTATGAAAACCATTGTTTTTTACTCTGTTGTCTTCAGGGAGATCCCTAGATGCTGTGACTACGTAAACCATCCTTAGAGTCATAACATTACATTTGTACTTGTTGTGCGTCATATTTCTGTAACTATCCCTACTGCAGTATCTGTGTTCAACTGAACAAAAGACCCAGAATGACGGGAAGCTCTCTCACAATTACATGACCTTTACCGGATAGATACGCCCTGCCAAATTTCATTAACCCAAACATGAAGAAATCGGTTACCATTTCCCAGATTAGGTGGGAGGCCCATTGTACTGGGCAGGGCTGTTATAATTGAACTGGATTGCAATAACTTACAGGCTAACATCAAAGGGAATTATTTAGCGACAGTAGCTATGTCTATAAATCAAACTTTCAGGTGCAGCTATGTCATAATGAACAATTTTATATATATATATAGTAGTTCAGATAAAATGTGACCAAATTTTTTTACTTTTAAACATAGCAGTTGTACTCATGTCGTCATGATCATGAGACCAATTTGGCAGATTTTGGTTTTTACACCCGCAAAATGCCTGAGCACTTAGTTGTGCGAAAAGCCACCATGTCCCTACTTCCCCACCCATTATTCTGATAACTTTGCAGTCTGGGAAGTGTTCCTTTCTCAAAATGTTTCTTACTTCTTCATTTTGAACATTGCAATTTTAAACGATAACACAATCATAACGCTATATGACAGATACCTGAAGCTTGGTTTTTACACCCACAAAATGCCCGCACTCAGTTGCAGACTAAGCTACTTCCCGACTCCTCATTCTGAGAACCTTCCTGTCTGGCAAGTCTTTCCCTCTGTACACACCACCTGTTTGTTACGAGTCTCACATCAACGCCAGAATCCCGCTTCGCACTTTCTCGACATTTGCCCCCCCCCCAAGACTCAAGCGGCGATGTCTTGAGCACACGTTAGGCTTAGGAAAATGAATGTTGTGTTTCCTGTTTCAGTCCTGAAAAATTTGGGTTGGTAGGTAGGGATTTCCTTTTTTTTTTGTTAGACTTTGGCAATCACTAGTGATCCAACTTTTACAATACAGTTTAACTTGAGATAGAAATGGTCAATCAGCTCGAAAAGTTACAAGGGTCCACCCAAAAAGAAGGCTAGGGTCAGCAGTTTTTCGTAGTGTCGGTCGGGAAACAGGAAACACATTTTTTCCTGGGCCCTAGGTAGCTAGCTGCGATGGATGGTGGGTCTGCGGTCGTAGCCTACATAGCATGCCAAAAACTGGGGGTTTTCGGGGACTTTGGGAGCTTTTATGTGCTATTTTCTGATTGCATACAGACAATATAGCCTGCCTGGTTGGATTACCCGTTTTTAGAAGTGGGCTAATCAGAAAACAGCCGAAGACCACCAAACCCCCAGTTCTATAAGCCTGCTACGGAGGCTACTGCGGTCGGTTCCCTGCCCTTGGATGTTGAACGCTAAAGCTGGCGGGGCGTCTATCCAAACAACCAGCTGAGAGCTTCAGCAGCCCGGTGTCAGCCAAGGTCCCAACAAACTCATCAATTCTGCAGGACCTTCGACACTGCACAAAGCTGTGCACACATTTCTGCAGCCAACTTTTTTTTCTGAGGGAAAAAAAACTTTGAAGGAGGATTCTGTTGCAGTGCCAAGAAGTGACAGTTAAATGCCAAATGATTTATACTTTACTTTTGGCGATGGCAAACAGCTCTTTGAACCTGTCTGTGGATAAAATGTCCACCGAAATACTCACATTTTCAAAAACTCTAAAAACTTTGAAGGAGGATTCTGTTGAAGCGCCAAGAAGTGACGGTTTGATGCTGAATGACTTACACTTTACTTTTGGCGATGGCAAACAGTTCTTTGAACCTTTTGAAGGCATCCACCGATATACAAGGCTTCCTACATCACAAGTCTGATAGTTTTCACTCTTATATTATAACCTCTGTGAAAATGGAGGTATTGTCCGGATTTCTTGTCCAGCAACAACTCAAGAAGCTATGGATGCATCATTGTGATATTTGGTATGTGGGTAGATCTTGGGAAGATGAAGGTCATGGTCAAGGTCAATTAGAGCTTCAAACAGCAGAACCTGTTTTCTTTTTAAAAAAAAGAAGAAGAAAAAAAAAAGATAATTCCTACATACCAGCCCTAATTTTTTTCAGGACTGAAACAAGAAATGCCAAAAATTGTTTTCCTAGGGCTTATGACAGCGTGCCATAAGTGCTACGTGACAGAACTCAAACACATTGATGAGATAATGATACACATTAAACGTACAACAACTTCCACCTTTCCAGCCTGTTATCATTTTTAGACAAAGGCCACAGTGAGAAATCTTTTGCAAAAACTATGTACAGCATACATACCTATATCAAAAGTTACATACTGGAGTTGGACAAGACTATGCGGCACTAAAATACAAAAAAAATACTGTTAAAATTTAGATTACTCTGTGGAAATGTCTAATGGCTGCCTGTAGCCCTTGAGGCCATGGATAAAGGATGATAGATGTTACTTGTCATACCTGAGCCCCACACCTTTCCGCACACCTGCACAGAGCCACAGCCTACCTGCACAACTGGTTCTACACATCACAACTATAAATAGACATTTCAATGTGGATACGCCAAATCTCAGCATGGAGCTTTGACAAAGAAAAGATTCACAACCGCACAACAAAATGGCCAGGAAACTTTGTAATATCGACAAATCCTGTCCCAAATCCACAATCACGCAATACCCTATAAAACATATAACATATAAAACTGATGTAACAGAGGGATATGATAACACCATCCTTAAGTAATATCTCACGCGATATTTGCATGGACAGATTTTAGGAAATGAAACAAGTAAATACAACAAAAACCAATAAGAGCTCAGTCAACTATATTTTTTTCCAAGAACAATCTCTTACTTCTCGTCATCGCATTTTATCTGTAATTTTATGAAGGGAGAGCAACATTCGAAGCTGCAATGCATCGAAATAACATCCAAGGCCAGAGTTAGTTTGAAACAGAGTGTGTACATTCTGTATTATCTCGTATAGTGGCACAGAAACAGATTAAAACAAAGCACCCTTGACACTGAAAAATGAGCCAGCTCTGCAAAATCATATTCTGCTAAGACAGATACGGAGATAGAATGATTCACATGACAGCGGAGGACAAAATCTGCTCCTTAAAACCACACAGTCATTTGTCCTTGTCACAATCGTTATTTCATCAACTCCGCATCCTTCAAAAAAATCAAGATCATATGGTAGCAAACCTCAGATTATCATGAAATTGGTCATTAATTATCCTGATGAAGGCGACAGTGGTCGCTGAAAATTTGATCTCTGTAAATTGTGTGTTGGAATAAAGTTCAACGTTTTTACTATGGTACCAAACCTGCCAAAAGGACTCAGAAAATAATACAGAAGCAATCGCATGACTTCCTGGGATCAATTTATGAAAATGCAGGTTTTATGGATTTTGGTTTGGCAGGCAGTAAAATAGATGTGAGTGTGGACAAGGTACAGCAGTCGGGTGCAACGCTGTACCCACAGTTTCATCCCCAAACCGAATCACTGTCAATTAGGTGTGTAGCACCATCCATAACATTTCATCAATATCCCCACAAGGAGGGCGGCGATATTCGTTTATCTGCTCCCGGGCGCAGATGCGAAGGACGGCAGATCCGATTATCGGAGCATCGGCAGTTAATCTTCGCACCTCAGGTTGTACCTACATCACACCTGACTCACGCACGTGGCATGAATTATTTACAACAATGGACTGTAGAGAGTCATGGCCTGAATTATTTCTTAAACTTACACTAAATGTACACTTTAGACCTTTCCATTCATACACAATATTCATACACCCTTAGAATCTAATTAAAGCTTCATACTTCAGGTTTAACTGTTACCTACATCACACCTGACTCACGCGCGGGGCATGAATTATGCATAGGATCGAACAGAAAAGCTTCCAAAACAACCTGAATCACACTAAATTAACACTTTACACCTTTCCAAAGTTTCCATTTATACACAATAGTCAATTTACAACCTAATTAAAGCTTCATACTTCAAGTTTCCTACATCACACCTGACTCAAGCGTGCGGCATAATATATTCACAAGATCCAACAAAAACAACCTGAATCATGTTAAACTTACAATAAACTAACGCTTTATAGATTTCCAAATTTCCATTCATACACAAAAGCCATACACTTTTACTATCTAATTAAATCTTCATACTTCAGGTTACCTACACCGCACCTGACTCACATGAACTACGAATTATTCCCTAGCAGAGGAGCTTACAAACTTAAGAGTTATGGCTTATGTCCTTAAACTTTCAATAAATTTACACTTTGTACCTCTCCATTAATACACAAGTCGTACACTCTTAGCATCTAATTAAAGCTTCACACCTGACTCACACGCAGCATCAATTATTCAAAACATTGGGCAGAAAGGCTTGCAAACTTAGAATTACGACCTGACTTATGTCCTTAAACTTACACTAAATTTACACTTTAAACCTTTCCATTCATGCACAATAATCATACACTGTAATTAAAGCTTCACACTTCGAGTTACCCACATGACACCTGACTCAGACATATCATAAATTATTCAAAACACTGTCCAGCAAACTGGAGTAAATTTACGACCTGAATTATGTCTTTAAACTTACACCAAGGTTGTCTCTTTTTCTTTCCTTTCATACAGAATATACTCTTGGAATGTTCTTACCACTTGAGCAAAACCTCACATAATCTTTATAGTAAAAAAAAAATTAATCTATGTTTTCAAGAGTTTTGATTTTTATAAGAAGTCGGATGAGACAATACTGTCAGACACTATCATAAAATTTAGAAACAAACCCTTGACTTGGAAGGCTTCAGCATAAGACAGCCTACAACAGTGAGTAACCAAGAAGAATTATAATATGCAATAAGCGGGTTATTGTAGCACAATATGTGTAGTAATATGTGAAAGAAGTAGAGTGACAAGCTTCACTGGGTCAGTCTACTGAGGAAGACCAGAGTGACTGGTCGAAAGCTCTAGGAGAGAGAATTTTTTTGTGTTGGATCAAAAGTTTTAACTTTAAACATAGAGAATAAGACCTAATAAATCCTATTTACTCAAACAACAGGGGCTAGCACAAGTCTGTCTTTGATATAGTGTTACAAACGAGTGGGGCTAACCAGGCTATACAGGAAAGGGAATACGCCCGACCACACCCCTGCCATCCAAGGTCATTACCGAGGTGAAAAATGGCTCCCTGGAGACGGCGGAACAAAGAAGCAGTGAGGGGAAATGCACATCTACTGTTCCCCCATCAGGTGAGATCCACACACCTCATCCCTCTGGAGGGGTTTATAAATGATGCAGGGGGTCTGGTTTCCCTGGGGGGGGGGGGTGCTGGAGAGAAGATACTATATTATGGCCTTCTTTGCAGGATTTTTGGGGCTGAGAGAGGATTGTCTTTGTCTTTACTGTCTTAACTTTGATGCCCTTTGGCCCCAAAGACTAGACTAATCTTCCAGGGTTTACACAAAAATAATAACACACAGGATACTGTGTTATAGCCTTTGTTGCAGGCTTTTTCGGTGGGTTGGAGGGTTGCAGATAGAGGATGTTGTATTATAGCCTCCTTTGCAGGCTTTCTGGGGGCTTCAGGAGGGACTGGAAGGAGGATGCTGTACATAATAGTCTCCTTTGCAACCTTCTTGGGACTTCTGGGGGGCTGGAGAGAGAGTGAGTGCTGTATTCTGAGATATAGAACATATGTGCATCATCATCACATTAATTCTCAACTGTTTTGTTGGTATATTTCTTACCAGTATGTTTG
Source organism: Branchiostoma belcheri (assembly GCF_001625305.1). NCBI lineage: Eukaryota > Metazoa > Chordata > Leptocardii > Amphioxiformes > Branchiostomatidae > Branchiostoma > Branchiostoma belcheri. The sequence continues at coordinate 46,395 of NW_017802935.1, forward strand.
TCTATAGACAACTATGGAGGTGGCCAAAAAGAAACTGAGACCTGGGAACTTGTATGCCATCAGTACAAAGACACATAAAAAGCCCAACTCATATCGCCTGCTCGGATAAGAGCCTAGCAATATTACAGGAATGCAGGGTGGAATGAGGGAGACACGTATGGGCATTAAAATTTCATGCCCCAAATCTCCATCCATGGAACAATGGCCATGGAGTATGTGCAATTACTGAGATTAACACACACCTCGCAAATGGCATCCGTTTCTATGTTTGTCAAGTTGCTATCCGACTATTAATTCTAGGAGAGTTAACCATAGTAGCAATCAATCATACCAGTATGTTCTTGATCACCTAGTACACAAATTATTACATTTCGAACAAAAAAATGCTGTAAGGCAACAGTGTTAAATTCGAACTTGCTTCCACGCCATTTTCATTATCAGTACTTCCAGGAGTATGTAAATTGGACCATACAGACTGCAAATCTGTATTCAGGACTAACTAAAGTCTTACTCCATGGGGTTCAGTGGTCTGGGCATGGCATGTCTGGTAACAGAGCCCCCTATCAGTGCAGCACAGGAACTGCAGGCAGGGCAAATGTACAGGACACACCAAGTTATTTATGTCATGAGGATATAAAAAATGGTTTGCTAACATTTATTATGGAAATTAAATGTACTACATGTTCTTAGATAGCACAAAAGAATCAAGCAAGTAAATAAATTGTGTAAGATACCATCCACTATCTTTCATCAGGGAATAAGATTTAGTCTGAACACAACAAGTGTAACCTTAACTGATCATTCATTCAGTATTGTGTGTCAAAGCAGATATTGAACCATCCTGACTTGAGTGACAAACGGCCCTATAGAGTTGATCCATGGTGATTACACTGATAAGGATGGTATCTTCCTAACCTTGTAAGAAACAGGACTGTCTGTGTATCTAACACCTGTACATATGGTCTACCTGTCCTTTACCTGACTAAACTGATCATTCATTCCATATCATAAGGCAGAGCAGATATTGCAATCTCCTGAGTGACAGACAGGCCAATAGAGTTGATCCATGGTGAGGACATGTCAGCAGCCATGATATGAAATAGGGCAGTGTATCCAACACCTGTACATGTACATGTACCTGTAAAATTACTTAGGTACAGGTTCTGAACAGGGGTGTACCTGATTCAGTATGATATATCTCTATGGCAGAACAGATATTGCGATGTCCAGAGTGACAGACAGGCCTATAGAGTTGATCCATGGTGAGGACATGTCAGCAGCCATGATATGAAATAGGGCAGTGTACCTAATACCTGTACATGTACATGTACATGTAAAATTACTTAGGTATGGGTCCTGAACAGGGGTGTACCTGATTCAGTATGATATATCTCTATGGCAGAGCAGATATTGCCACGTCCAGAGTGACAGACAGGCCTGTAGAGCTGATCCATGGTGAGGACATGTCAGCAGCCTGATAGCCACATTGATAAGCTCTCCTGTCTTTTGTTCTGTCCCCATGTTACAGGCATCAGGTAACCTGATCTGATGGACGTCACCACCTTTTCAAGGATGAGATCTAACCAACCTGCTGGGAAATAAGACCATTTATGTCATACCTGGGCCGCGATTACGTTCGATATGGGTCTTCTGGACCGGGCCGTACTTAACAGTACTGCCCGTGCTTCTTTACGCATATGGCCGGGGCCATAGAACGATTCGAACGCGCTTCTCCCTAACCGCGACGTGTACCGCTTTCGAAACTTCGAATACAGAATTCGGACGTTGGAATTGATGTTGTTGCATTTTTTGCTTTACCTGAACAAAATAATGCACTAGTGGATGGGCTTTTGTACCCAAAACCTGTACCTGTATAAAATCATTTATGTACATGTACAGGTCCTTACCTGAACACCTGGTAGACCTGTACCTAACATACAACAATAGAAGCAGGCACAATTTGTTTTAGAACTAAAGATGTATACCTGTAGCTGTACCTGGAATTGGTTTAGGTACACAGCTCTGGCCATGGGAAGTGCACCCAAACCAACGCAAACTTTTCTTCTCATTGATTAATTCCCAACATCCATCTTCCATCCTGTAAGGACAGAACAAGCAGACAAACTTCCACCTGTTTACAAGGATACACGCTTCAGTGAAAAACGACGCCTGACACTTCATACATGTAGTTCTCACTAAGCTATCCTACGCTGTGATTTGGACCCCTACACTGTCTTTCAACCAGTGTAGAGGTGTTTTCTGGGGGAGAACCTTCATGTATCTTTAAAAAAATGAATACATAACTTTAGAATGAAGCTATAGCAAAGGCAAAACAAAATCTGACCCCCAACAAGCAAGAAATTGTGTCTCACTCTCAGGGGGTTATGAGTTACAAAATTTTGGGGGGACAACACCAGACCCCCTGCTGTGGTCATGTTTTTGGGGACTCAATGTGCGACTTGTGCCACAGAAAGTTGTCCTTCTGTACCTGAGCCCTACGCTATGAAAAAATCCTGGTGAGAACCCTGCAGTGACTTCTGTGCATGTCTGACCCCTACTACTGACTACTGTACTAGACAGAACATCACTGTCCCAGCAAACAGGTAAACATGGCGTGAAAATCTCCTGTCAACAAGAGGGGAATGTTCTGTGAGGTGAGAACCCACATTCCCCTAAGCCTTCCGCTATGGAAAAGAAAGGCTTCACCCCACATACTGTATTCTTCCATCAAGGAAAGAGAGGAAGAATGTAGACATAAGGAATGCCTGTATACACCACTGGTCAGGGCTCGAAATACCACTTGTATATGCAGGTTAGTGCAGGTAACATTGGAGCTGTGCAGGTATTTCTGATGTCTACCTGACCCTAACCTGCACTGGACCATGACAAAACCAGCCCCAGACACTAGGGTCAAAAACTGCTCTGCAGTCTTAAAGTTAAATTGTCATTGTCTTCAAAGTGGCATAATTAATAAAGATAGCATAGAACTTTAAAATAGAAAATGAGTAGTACTAGAATTAGTAGATATGCTCTTTCAAAACATTTCAATTTTCTTGATCGAAACTGTAAAAAAAAACTGTAGTGAAAGAAACTGTAGTGCAGGTAAAATTTGTCTGATGCAGATATGTTTTGGAACGTTGCTGGTCCAGTGCAGGTTTGCAGAAAAAAAGTATTTTGAGCCCTGCTTGAGGAATGTCTGTTTACACCCCAGTCCTCCACACCTTGTGGGCCATACCTGGCCACGCTGTGCCTGTTCCTGTTCAGTCATGACCCGTTTGTGTTCACCAATAGCAAGCCTGTGGTCCACAGAAATCATGGTATGCTTTTCCTCAATGAACTGAATTTTCTTTTACCTGTAGTAATACTGTAGTAATACACCCTGAACATGCTCTCAAGTTATCAAAACTGTACAACAACAAGAACTCTCTAAAACTTAGGCTACTAAGGTCAGGGGTAATTTTGTTGTTTTCAGTAGCCTTTCCCACGAAATTTCCCTTCTACATAAGCAGCAGTGACTGTGATTTCTTCCACTTTATATTATAAGGAAACATAGAATCATAGAAAAGGCCTTTAAAAAACCAACATCAAAACAACCACCGACCGAGACCTCTAACATCAACAAACAACATGTAAAAAATTTAGGAGCGACACACCTTACTGTAGTGTAATCAGCAATGCACGATAATGTAAGTTGTATGCAACAAATGTCTGTAAAACTTTCCTACTAACCTAGAAACGCTGCAAAAAGCCGGCCTGGGACTGACAGTTCTGCAGGAGATGTTTCCAACCCTCCTGCTGCAGACAAAAGCAGCCAGGGAAGTGTAGCTGCAGGCAAGACTGGGGGATTTCAGCGCAGGACAATGGACGCAAATCCTCCAAAATTAGGCTGGGAGTAGAGCTCTACTGGCCCTGGAAAGGGGGAGGGGGGTTTAGAGACATGGCCTGGTTTCTGTACTGTACTGTTACATACTAGGTGTATATGCACTTTCATGCAACCAACATCGAGCTGTGCGCCTAACTTTTGACTGCAGGTGATCAGTATACCTTGACATATGGTAGGACTACATGTACATAAAGGTACTATTGTTGTGTTACACATGTATTTATTCCAATTTTTAATTTCGCCATAGAAGTTTGGCCTGGATGACATCCAATTTGCTACATGGTCCTTATACTGCCTGGCCTGATTTCAAACTGCACTATTTCCTCTTTTATAATATAAACTTATACAGCATTTGTAAATTTGAAACTGTGTAATTATCATTTGACAATTGAACTGAGACCACCAACACTCCATGTACACGTCTGAATACACTGGAACATCTAAGAGTCACTTTGTACATTTCCTATTGTAACAGGTCTCGCTTTTGTCGTGCATACATAAAAGAGCATGCTCTGTGTGCCCAATAATACGGTACCCTCTACAGACCCATTTCACCAAGCCTTTGTAGATGATCGGTATTCATGAATGTATAAAGGTAGCACTCAGACTTATTATACCATTAGGACTGTTTTCCCATTCTATCAGACAGATAACACCACCTGTGCACAAGTCCCCAATCTGTCCTGTGGGATCACATATAGATAACAACATCACTGTTATCATTACATCGCCATATGGACTAATAAAAACTTAATATGCTTAGGATTCTTATGAAGTACACCAAGGAAAACAATTTGGTAGCTTATCATTCATTCTTTTATATGAGTATCCTTTATGAGTTAAGGAAATGATGGTATAATTGTAAAACACACTGAGGAGAGGCATGATATGTATATACAGTTAAACCTCTATATAAGGACCACCTGGCCAATATGAGTCTATATTATGAGTCTATATTAAAGCTTTAACCCGGTAGATTTAGGAGTAACAGTAATTTTTTTTAAAACTTCTTGTGTCTAGTTATGTATTGCTTGCTTTTACTTATATCAAATGTTCCTGTTGTATTTGCAATATACATGTAGCCCTCAGGCAGGAGTTTGCAATAAACAATTATTAATATTATGACCACTTTCAATGGAGTGTCTAGGGTGTTGTTTTATTCAATAGATAATCTATTAATGAATACAGAATGAGCAAACTTTTCTTGCAGAATTCCACTTGTGAGACAAGTGTTTTGGTAAAGGCTGGCTACCCCTATACAGTATACCTACACAGTACATATTTGATTTTCATTTCACTTAAACTGACAATTTGGATACAAATGCTGTGAGATGGTATGCCAAGGTGGCCTATTGTTGGAAAGATATCAAAGAAAAGTAGATTATTTTTCGTAGATATCGAATAAATATTTTTCAAGATATCAAAGAAATTCAGATTATTTTTCATCATTCATTCGTTTATTCATTCATTCGTTTATTCATTCATTTGTTTTTTCATTCATTCGTTGAGGCAGGACCATGTTATTTTAAAGGGCAGGTGCGCAGACTTAACACTTAAGTCACTTACTTCCAGCTGACTTCCAGTCCACTTTTCATTAAAACTGTACAAAGCACAACAACCTACCCGGCAGTATAACTTACATAATAGCACCTAACATATATAATGGCACCTATCATGGACAATAGACATCCTTTCCATTTTGTTACTCCTCTTTTACCACTCTATATATGGAGGTAATCATACAGAAATATGCAGAATATAAACCTAACAAAAGGTGCAATGACTTTTGTAAGGTCAACTTCAAACTACAGAACAGAAATACAAAATAAATCATTAATTCCAGAACAGTTTTTTTTTCCTTTATGATCCAGAGATGGACTGACGATTTGATTTTGATAAATCGTACCGGAGGCTTTAGCAGAGAAAGCCCCAATAAAGGAACGCGATGACTTTACGCAGTAAAGCGTCCCTCGGAGATTACCCGATAAAGCTCGGACTTGATTGGCGACTTTAACCGTTTGGACACCGAAATCGAGTTTAAATCCAATAGTAGAAAGAAGCCACCATATTGCCGGGGACAAAGGTACACACATAAAAACGGATTATGTAGGAAAAGATCCGGTGCTGCACACAAGATCCAATTTCCTGATTTTAAATCCAGGGATAAATTTCTTCCGTAATAATGATATGCTTGGTGTTGACCCAAACATTGTGCTTACCTTTTTGGGCGGGTCAAGATATTCCAAACCCTTCCATACACAAAAGAGTGAACCTTAGTACTTACTTCTATATAGTTTGTACTCAAATACTGAAGGTGATAAAGCAGAAATTTCCATATTTGATATTTATAACATCAAGTTTAAGTGTTATTTTTCATGTCTTTTTAACCAGCATACTACATGTACATGTAATTCAATTCACAAGACATTCTTTTAATTAAAATTTATTCTAGACGTAAGATTTCTAAAAATCTGTAGAACAAGGCAGCATAAGGAAACAATGATAATTTGAGTTGTTATTTTTAAAGTTCAGTCTTGTATTTGTCGTCCAAATAAATCACATAACTAAACTTTCTATAAAAATATGTCAAAAGTGGTCTGACATGCAAAAAACTAGCTCACATTCACAGCCTTTAAATAACAATCACCTTCACCACTTGCCACATATTTGTCGAACTTGTGTTTTCAATAGCCCAATAACTACGGTGAATTGGAAAGTACACAAAGTGGATATATTCTCCCTTTGAGGCACACAATAGGCAACACACACAGGCCACAGTCATTTCCACCCAGCAAACCGCCCCACATCTGATAACCACGCCGCGATCGTAAGCACAAAGTCACGACGCGACTCCCTGGCAATCTCCCAGATATGACACAAGCCTATCTACTACTCATCGCAGCCACAGCTATTCCACTACATAATGGGGACCAACAGAGACAGACAAGATAGCCGCATGCCTACAAGGGATCAGGGCGTGACGCATGGCGGAACAAGCCTTGACACTATCCGCATTACGAGATATACGCACAATCAACGGTCATTACAGCACAGATGGCAATCTGGGTAATACCCCAGCACAATGGGCTTCAAATTGGTCTGTAAGTTACATGGGCAGAAACAGGTAGAACCAGGCTCACCATTCAGCGTGGTTTACCTGCACCTTTGTAGGGTGTTACGGGCGCTCTTTTGTAGCTAAGGCGCTACAAATGTGTGATAACTCGGTTTGCTTGACTTGTTCACCTCCGGTTTCTGCCAAACTGGTGGCAAGGGTCGCGTCAGTTTGATTTCTGATGTGTACTGAGGAAAATTCCTTTCCTGGCTTATTGTTGTTCCATTGTTTTTTTAACCTCGTGGCTGCCATAAAATGATACAAACTTGGTGCCTGACAGCTACTTCAGCATGTTGAAGTTTATAAAAGCTACTAAAGTCAATGTCAGTCTACATCAAAATATAGGTCAATTTCTTGCACTTCATTCCAAAAGCAAAGCCAAATTGTGCATACACAAAGATCATGTAGAAGTAACTATAATACACGATTATCATTCAATAATACTTTGTAGATCCAAACTGTAACACAGTATAAGCTGGATTTATCTTGAAGTATTATTGTTCAATAGTTTTTGTTATACATTCATTGTACCTTGTACGATTGTAATAAGCAGCAAAGTTCAAACATTCATTGTTACCCGTGCTCTGTAAGATAACCAACTCTCCACAATCATTGTCCCAATGGGCATTCTGTAGCTACAAGGTCTTCCTACAGATCTCCTTCCCTGGATCCATAATCAAAGCATCCAAATCAAATCACGGGGACGGAATCCGCCCTAATGTAATCCCTCCACCAGGGTACTGGCAGTGGAATTGAGAGGCAACATGCTCATTTCATTCCAGCTCTGTCCGATCTCATTACGGTTCCCTCGAGAAACCAGCCAACTCACAGGAAATCAGGTGTATCGCGAAGGATACGACATCCAAACATGTCGTTAAGGGCAAATTAAGAAGTTATAATCTCGCAGAGTCAGTGGTATATTCCCTGGGTGCAGTAATTTCTATGCCGGCACATTTTCTGTAAACTGTGGTGTAGACAATTTGTTCTGACACAGATGGGATGAAAGGCAACATAACACCACAGGCAAACATGCACCACATTCTCACTCTGACGTTTGAAACCAAATAATATGTCAAACAACAATTAGCAAATATTATTTCCGAAGATAATTTCTTTAGGTTGGTAAAGTATTAAACTCAGCCACATTTGGGATTGTGTTCTCGCCACAAAAGCGCCACCTATATCGGCTACATATAGCAGCAAGAAGCAGAACTCCAGTGAGAAGCTCTGACAGACATTGAAACGTCAGCAAGGTAAACAGTTTGGTTGTTTAAAAGAAACCTCTAGTATACAGGAAATATTATTGATATTTGCTAAGTCTCCATATGGATATACATTTTATTACGTGTAATGCTATAAGACATTCAAAATAAAATCATAAACACTGGACTAGTAGATTTGTAATACTGAAGTTGTCTTTTTGTTTAAAAAATCACACTTGTAAGTTGACAACAAACCATATGAACTGTTGTACAGGTGGCAAGCAAATCTCTAAAAATCAGAAGGTAGAAAAATATAAAATATAGCAGATACAAGCATTTAATCAAAACATCACCCCAGCAACTAGAAATGAAATTTGGCATAACATAAAGTCACATTAAGTGGCATGACCTTTGACATGGAGTACTTCCAACTTTTGTCTAGGTCCAAGAAGCTGTCCTTGACTGGAATTTCAAAAGAACAAGGGTCAAAATTCAAACTTCCAAGAGCAATATTAGATGTTCCTTTTTAAAAGCATGTCAGCAGAACATACTGTGCCTGCGCGAAACTTGTGCTTTTCATTGGATTTTTGGTCAACGTTGCATCAGAATTTTGCCCGTTGCAGAGGATATCTTTTCCAACACAACATTTGTAAACTACAGACAGAATACTAACCTTATATGCTCGAATACGACCTTATATGAGACGTTCTGCCTAAGTGCTATGCACAATACATTATGGGTTTCGTGCAGGTGCAGTAAGTTCTGCCAACGTGCTCTTTTTAAACTAACCTAAGAATGTCACCTGATGCATTGTTCATTTACAGAGAAACAAAACTACTGTATTGCAAAAGCCCTTGCAAATTACATATTGGATAATAATAATAATAGAAAAATATAGTTTCTATACCTGAATATGACCTTATATATATAATATCCATGGGCCATGGAGTAGTTCCATACATGATCCAAGAGTCCACATATTGGATAATAATAATAATAGAAAAATATAGTTTCTATACCTGAATATGACCTTATATATATCCATGGGCCATGGAGTAGTTCCATACATGATCCAAGAAGTCCAGTGAGAATTTTGTCTAACCCAAGCTGAGCGTATGCAAATCATTCCTCTCCCTCTCACACCTGTGATACCGGTGATCCCTCTGAGAATGTCACAAACAACATTCTACCTGCCTGCAACTCTCTCTCTGCATGCAGCGACAACAGTCTAGATATCAGGAGCCGGCTATACGTGTAACTCTTGTCACTCTTTTCCTGACTTCTGTATCAGAAATAATACTGTAAGTCTTTCCTCCATACCTGCTCATGTTTAGCAGTTACTGGGACAAAGGAGGAATCCCGGTTGTGAGGTGAATTCGGCTGGCCCCGGGGTGACCCTGGTCGGACAATACACTCCAAACTTCTCCCCCAGCCTATACTTTCATGTCCTAATCCCCTCAAACAGTCACTCATACCCGCCGAGCTCAACAATGTTAATATTTAACAACAATCACAATTATTGCCGGCCTTTGATAACAGTGAAGAGGTCAACACTTCAGCGCCGGGGACGTGTCGGAACCAACGCGGCGACGGACAGGTCGTAAAGAACACACTTAGGAAAGGTCAATTAGGAGGGCCGCGCACTCGTGGCACAAGGACAAAATCACACTCATACATGCGAGCACGTTTCTGCAGAAAAATAAAAATCCCTGCTGAGATAGAAGGATGGAGAAGGTGTTTACAGGTGTGTTTTTCCAACAGGTGTGAACTTCAGGTGCAGGTGTCACTCACTCCACAGGTGAGTTTGCCTCAGAAAAGGTGACACTGGAAGGTCATTTCAAGGAGACACAGGTGTGATGAGGAAATTCTGTCTTAGACACGGACAGTCTTCAGGGAGATGGTACTTCTTCTTCGAGTAGTACGCAAGTTGAAGTACTGACAATCAACAAGTCCAAGTGGTAGTACAGGTTGCCAAGGGATCATGGCGACGCCGGTATCTCTCATATAACTCAGGAACTGGCCAGTCATGGGGGGATTACCATCGTTGATAAGTGCGCGGACACGGAGCAATTTCTAAGACCACAATTACTAGAACTCTTAACAACAGACCAAAGTACAGGTTATACTGCCGCCTTATTGGAACTCGACAATCCCCGATGTGTGTTTTCCCGTCGTCAATCTTTTGGTGGATGTACTTTCTAGGGGAATTTCAATGGCCCAGTCTCTTTTATGTCGAATGTTACTGATCTTTCCATCATACCTACTTACCACCAACACCTGTCTATAAACATAATCTGACAATGTATATAGATATAACAAAAAAGTTTTCGTGTAAAATCTTAAGTTATGGTGGATGAATCCATCTGCAAAACTTAACCTTCTCCCTGTTGCCTAACCCCATAACCAATACAAACTGGATGCCAAATGGCTACCTTAGCCTGCTGAAGGTTAACAAACTCGAACACTTCTTATAGTACGTGTAGTCCTTAGTAAGAAGTGGTGATTCTACTATCATGAAAGTTCATCTGTGTTGGTAGTTACATGTTTAAAGTTAAAACTTTAGATCCAACACAAAAAGTTCTCTCACCTAGAGCTTTCGACCACTTTTCGATTCACTGGGTCAGTCTACTGAGGAAGACCAGAGTGACTGGTCGAAAGCTCTATGAGTGAGAGAACTTTTTGTGTTCAGTTGGATCTAAAGTTTTAACTCTAAACAAGTGATGATCCTATCCTTACCTGCTACAGACAGACAGACACCCACAGTTGAAACTCCATCTTGTTCCCCCCACGAAAGCCACAACAGCAGCAGACACAAACAGCACAGTACCTGATGAAGCAGGTTTAATTAACTAGCAGGGTACAACATGACCCAGGGTGCAGCAGCCATTCCAGGCACAGTTGACACAGGAGAGACCTTCCCCTGATGGCATGTCACCCCTGTCAGGGGGCCTCCAACAAGCTGTCTACTGTAGAATTATCCCGTGCCAGTCAAACTCACAGCTAGAAGTTTTAACGCGCTGCCAGAATGTAAGAAAAAATTCTATCCCATTCAAAATATATTTTAGACACTGGGTAGAAATGTTTGGAAAGGCTGTACGGTTACTAGAAAATACAAAATAGAGCGCTTGTTCGACAGTAGTCTAACCTGGAATGTGGTTTTTAATAAAAGCTGGGTAAGTCTAAGCGGAGTGTTTCGTGAGCCAATAAAAAGTTATCGCCCCTTCCTGAAAGCCACTTGTCATTTATGAAGTCCTCCATCTTTCTGAAACACCTGAAACAATATTCCCGAGAGCCCCTTGATCAAATATTGAACCCTGGCGGCTGATAAGGCCCTTATTTACACACCGCTATTGACAGTTGAAGGCAGCCACCTGTGGGGACCGCTGGGCTTGGGGACCGACCAGTGGATATACAGTAACACACAGTTAAACCTAGGCTGGAAATATATATATATATCTATACTGTAATTCACTCTATGTTCACGGTAGCAAAAGTTCACGGTCTGAGAAAAATGGACACGTTCACGGAACTATATGTTCATGGTTGCGACAGTGCAGAAACGTAATGATAAGTTCACGGTACAGAAGTGACAGTTATAACAGTGAACATAACGATAGAGAGAGAGAGAGAGAGAAAGATAGAGAGAGAGGGAGGAAGAAAGGGAGAGAGAGGGAGAGAAAAACTGTGAGGACTCCTCTATTTCGATACTGACCATTGGATATACAGACTAACAGAACCAAACCTGGGCTAGAAATACTGGGGGGATGTGTACTTTTGTGTGCACTAACTTGGACCAATAGTTACACATAGTCAAACCTGGGCTCGAAATAATGGGTACTGTGGTGACCAAAACTTAGTTGTGACTTTTTGTCTGCACCTCTATATTTGTATAGGATTATGTTTGTAAATATACTATCATACACTAATCTAGAATGCAGGAAAAAACAATGACAGAAAAAACAATGAAACCTCTGTTGTACTACAGTATGATAGTACTTTGTTTTTAAGATTTTAAATTTCAGATTCAAGATCTGATTGTCCGAAGAGTGTCAGTAAAGATAGGGAAGAAAAACAGAGACTTGCCTCAGAACTGGGGCACTTTTAAACTTGTAAAAACAAAAGTAAACAAGAGTAGAAACTGTACTATTTCATGGTCCAACCAGACTTATGAATACCTGGTATACCTCATAAAAAGGCCCTTCAACAGTTTTATCAGCGTTGTGGGTCAATAATAAGAAAACAGCTCTTTGAAACTTGTCACATTTAAAGCAAATTCATCACCGTGTAACAGGTAGCCAGGCCAGTATAGCTGTCAATCTTCAACTGGACAAAGTCCATTGAACTGAGGTGATAACAGAACAGACCCATGTATGGAGGGAAAATTTGGCACCCTGCCCTGCAACCATGGTCTTCCTCTCTTTGCAAGTTGTTGGCAAGTCTTGAAAAATCCCGAGCTAGAGGTCGGCTCAGTCCATTTGTCAGACCTGCCGGTTGCGTGTAAGTAAGAAGGCCTGGAGCTTGTATATGCATGGATATGCATGGCTAGGGCATTAAAACCTGTCTCTAACTGTAATACCACCTCGTGCATACCACACTTACCCTCTTATCCTTGAACTGTATGTGGGTAAATCACACAACAAACAACCCAGTAAAACTGCTTTACAACATCTGCACATTTCGTTGATGAAGGTTAGACATCCTGGTAATGAGATACACAGGCCAGTTGCTACAATAACAGGGACCTCCCTAAACAATGGAGCAGTGGAGCTCCTCCACCCAGTCCTTATCTCAGCTCCACCCTGTTAATTTTCAAAACTAGTGTTTTTACACCCTTTTCCAGGGTTCTTCGGTCAAATTTACCGATATTTCGCACCCTCCTCCATTCTGTCCTAAATTTCTGGGGAGATCCCTGAATAAGTAGCGGATGAATGCTACTTGAAACGCCTGACAGTTTTCAAAATCCAATCTATCCAGTTGCTACCTTGAATGACAGAATTCTTGAGTAACTACACATTTCATTTGATTTCTCTACAATATTTTCAACACAAACAATTTCCAATGACAACTAAGAAAAGTTTATCTGAAAAAAATGAAAGAAAGTGCAGGAATACAAGGGGTACAAAATAAACTTATCCTGTCTCCCCTCATGACCCTATTCTACTCTGCGAAATGAAAAAGTTCTTACATCTGATGATGGTGTCAACAGAACGCTCATTTCTCTCCAACCCAGTCAAAACACAAACTCAGTAGGAAGTCAGCCAGCCTTTCTCAGCCAAACTCAGTGAACCTTACCAAACCAAAGCCACCAACCTCCTGTCTTCATTTACAAACAGAAGAGAGACCCAGGTCCCCAACTCTCTCTCTTTCCCATCATCGCAGGACCACACATCACTTTTGAAGCTTCTCTCGTCCAGAATCATAATAATGAAGTGATATCTAAGAAGAAAACCTCGCTCAGAGCCCACCTACGATTTCTGTTTTGGCCCAGGTTTTAGTTGTGCTAAGGAAAGAAAAATAAAGGCCAGGAAACACGATCCACCCAATCTGCGCTCCCCTGTCTGTCTGCTGCGCTATAACGGCTGTTAGGCTGACAAGGTTGGAAATTAACCTTCTCAGATGGAACCCAAACACCAGAAACTCAAATCTAGTTCCACACACATCACGACAGGCTCCAAACTGCAGGGTTATGGACGTGTGGGAGAGGATTTGCGAGTGAAGGCAGCCTGGCGGGGCGAAAACAAAATTTCCCAGCCAGCTTATTTCCAGCCGTGCCTGCCACCTTGATCCTTCTGACACACACAAGCTGCTCCACCGTTCAATGGTTCTTATTGTACGGGAGCGCTCGATAATAATTGGCTGCAATTATGAGCGTTTTGTCAGTCGGTTTGTTACATCAAGGGCAGGCGAATGTTCGGAGGATCACTCCAGACCTACTCAACTGCTCCCTTCCGATCCGTGCCAGCTACCGTACCATTATGCCCTTCCAGAAGTCACCGTACACACAACGAGAGGTCGGTGGCATTTAGGCAACAAAGGAGGGCAGGACCCGCATTACGTTTACAGTGCAGATGCGCACGGACTAACCGCATTTTTGTCCACCCGGAGTAACTGCCTCAGGCCTGGAGGCTACGGCCGGACACCTGGCAAATGCACGTGGGAACAAAGGCGAAAACAAGAGCCGAGCTGCGCAGGCTCGCTAACAAAGGGGCACGGCCAAGTTTACGGAAGCGAGCTCGAGCCAGCCGTGTTTGAAGTCGGTATGGACCGTAATCCCCGTCTACAAATTATCACCGGGAAAAACTACTGGGAAACCAACACGCCTGCAACTTCAAAGGGTCCCCCAGAAATGTTGGAATACCTTGGCAAGCTACCCCGTGCCCGGAATGCCAAATTAGGTTAAGTTAAGAAGGCAAGGGAAAGAGAAATCCCCAACACTGGACCTCCCCTTCCCTTGTACACTTCATTCCGGGGTGGAAATCGCTGCAAAGTGGTTCCAATTAATGAACTTGTGCCTGTTGATGAGTTCAGATGGGCCTACTTATTGCGATGGTGAGATATGATGGGGAGGGGGGCACAGGAATCCGGACCTGCATGGGGTTAGTGGAGGAAATACTGTAGAGAGAAACTGAAGAGCGAGAGAAGTTAGCACGGAAAATTTCACATTTTGGCCATTTTCTGACCATTTTCGACAACATTGCTACTATGGGAAAACTATAGATCTGCACCCACTTAATCTGCTTTTCTTTCCTTTCCTTGTAATATCCCCAGGATTCTCAGTCAATGGAATATGAGTCATAACAAAAAGTTACTGACAGCCTAACTAAAAAGCAAAATGTGTACTGTGTACATTGATTTGAAGGTCCTTTCACTTCCTAGAAGATATTCAATTCAGATAAGATGTGTCATATCAATTATCATTGTATGTAACTTGTCAAAACTATCAAACATAAAACAAAAGAAAAATAGCTCAATTGTCTCTTCATACTAAAAATAATACATACTGTATATAATTTGCAAGTCATAGAACAACCTTCACTTTGTGCTCAATTTTTTTTACTGGACCAAAGCTTTTTTCCCCTCCATTCATTTGCACTGCCTTAGCAATACCAGGTGGATTCTGTACCTCTGTTTCTCTGTTGTTTATGTATTATTTATTCTCAAACGGTGTCGTATAAGCCCACACGGGCTGGGCGTGGTATGCGCACGACACGAAAATAAAGTTTCATTCATTCATTCATTCATTCATTCATTCATTCATTCATTCATTCATTCATTCATTCATTCATTCATTCATTCATTCATTCATTCACCAGGGGTGTACAAAAATTCTGGCCTGTTTCAATATATGGGGCATGCCCTCGAAAACCTGCAAGTGTTTACCCAATACTGTAGAGTCCAGGCATTGCTGTGTACAATCCTGGGACTCTATTTGAACACCATCGGCAACTTTTCACTCACGTCGGATCGCCGTGCTTATTGTACATGCCCCGCACACACGCGCGTCTCCGACTGCTAAAAAACTCCCCCACCTTCAGCGGAAGTTTCTTGTCGCTCCTGCGTCCAGTTTTAGACAATACAAACCTGTCCTAAAGACAGCGCGGACGTCACTTGTGACGGGACTTTTTAATTAAGACTCGTGATGGATTGCTCGCGAAATCCTTTCAACTCTGACTGTGATTGATGACCTCCTGTTCACCTGGCCTGGTACCTGCTGCACCCAAGGACAGCCACAGACAAAATCAAACCTCGTAAAAATAACCAAAAGGCGTTTTCTTTTCACCTCATCTCTCTTTGAACACTTCTTGGGGGAATAAATTAAGGTGCAGAGATTTACAAGTGTCGTTTTACCATTACGAAATGTCACTCAGAGCCAGACTTTTATAGGTTTCTACATGATAACGTTACTGATTCAACTGAGCAGAAACAGTAAAAACTCTCGGAGTTGTCTGTTCAAAATAAAGACATTGATGACTCTAATTCAAAGCCCTGACAAAAATTATCAAAAAGTTTTCTTTCATAAACAACATCTTACAAAAACTATGATATACTACAGAATTACAATAAAACAAAGCTCCTAACAATACAATAAGTCAGAGTTTTTAGTTTCCCATACACGTACACATACCTTGATACCTTGATACACATGCAAAACTTCCAATAGTGTGCATTATAATGTACATACATGCTGTTTTCACTGAACCTACAGGCACACACAACTGATTCAAAGTCACATAAAATAACCTTCCCGCAGGGAATTCTCCAACCTATAGCATCTGGATTACAACAAACTTTGCTGGCAAAAACAGGAAATTTTGTTTGTTTCAGCAGAGTCCTATATACACAGTAGTACTTACTAGTACTACAGATTTGTTGGCCTCGAACGAACCCTTGCACAACTAACCTCCTAATGACAGAACAACTCTGACCATATTGTAAACCACGGCATCATTTTCAGACCATTGTACCTGACCATTATTCCCCGCCGGTTTGCCATTCTGTCCCCAAAGTTGCCAATTACAAAGAACCCCGACCAACAATAGAAAATATTACCCACACTTCAGTAGTCACACCTCGGCGGCTAAACAACACTAAACAACACACTCGGCAAAACAGATCTCTTCTGGGGATTAACTCAAGAGGTGGATACAGGTGTCCTCTGGGCTCCAACAGAATAGAAAAACACTGATGCAAACAGATATACCCATGATTTAACTAGAGCCAAGCTGAGGTTTAGTTTTGACGTGTTTTAGGCGTTTTTATACGGCTAAAATCTTTCTTGTACTGGTAACTTTTCTGGGATGGCGTGTTTGATACAGCCTGGGCAGTTTGATACTGTGTTGTAGCCACAAATGATCTGCTTGGAGATTACTGTACGTGATTTCTCTTTACGTACATCAGAAGTGATTGACGCTCACACCTCAGTGAACAGCGGTGTAAGAAAGCATCTGAATCTGCTTACCGAGTTTCTGATGCTTCACCGTGAGGACACCACTGGCACGTTTCGTTCGTTCCTTCCCCCTGGCATTCAGATGGCCACCATTACGCTCGACAAATTTCCCAGGCCCGTCGGAAAAGCTGTTGCTTCGCTGCAAACACAAAACGCCTACCGCTGTAGCCGCCGCTAGCTGCATTCCACATTCCGGCACAAACTGCCCCTGCCAGCGCCGGACGATTCACCCCGCTGAGCCACCATTGGCACCTTCCAGCCCTCCACAAGTCGTTCCATCTGTGCCCTTTGAACCCAATACTGTAACAAATACCGGCGACCCCTGACCCTGTGGTGCCAGGGAGACAGGAAAGTCTGCTCAGTAGGATTGAGGGGAAACCATGCATGGCAAATTCATTTCGGCGTCCTGGCCTCTGGTGGTCGCGGATAAAAGAATGGACAAAAGAGCGAATGAGGCTACACATGGAGTGTTTTTTAGTGCCAGAGGCGACAAAACACTAACGTTGTGATCGTCTGCGATCCACACTTTTCTAGCTTTTCCCCTACCCCAACCTGCCGACAGAGGAGTCAAGAATCACTGTTGTTCCCAACAATGCCAGGATTGACCCAACAGAAGTTTATATTTGAGGCTTTAAACTCCTGATAGAATGATAAGATACAAAGGAACAAATGGGGCTGTGCACACGGGGTATGTAGCTTGCCCCCGGGCCACAAACTTCGAGAGTTGTTCGGGGAGATAAACACGTTGGCTAAACATGTCTGCTGCTGCTACAGTCACCTCAGGTGTGGGGAGTTTGTCTGATCCTGACAACAGCAGTATGTGAAAACTCTCCAAGCAGAGGTCAAGGCTACGGCTTATTTTTGGCGTGTTGTTGAGGATTTTTGTCTGACTTTCTTTTCTGCACTGTAATTTTTTCGTTACACAAGCCCTAAAAAACTTCCAGTACAACAAAGAAGGCCCAAGAAAAACACCTACAATATGCCAAAAATAAGCCAAAACCTAAACCTCTGCTTGGAGAGTAATATGTGGGGAGCGCTCCAGTAAACACAACCAACTGGAGTATAAAAGTTTTAGGATGTGCCTGTAGGAAATATGGTGACAAGCCATGAAGAAGATTTACTGAACTGGGTCAAGAGACACTTGTTGAATCCACATGTTTTCTCTCTCTCAAAGATTGACCAATGTGTTTTACTTACATAATGTAAGGTATTTTATAAAATACATCCCAATAAAACCAAGACTTTTACTTCTTCTGTGTGCATTACAAAGCCCAGATCTTCAAGTAAAAAACTGCAGAATACACACTCGAATCAGCTGACATGCCACCTATCTATCAATCAACCTTTGACTTGAAAACACATCTTATAAACATAAACAACTTTTTATAGAGCTGAGTAGATTTGGTGCAGTGTTTCAGTGCAGGTCCCTGGGACAGAGAACAGACAATAGTGGCAGTGTGGCCTGCTCTACTGTCCATCACCCACACCATACCTAATACTTCCCAGGTGTGGGGAGAGAACACAGCATAATGCATTAGGGATGCATTCCTCACCCTTCACTCCTGCTTACCATCAAGAACTATCCAACAAGTAACACTTCTTACCTGTACATTCCTTTACTATAGGCACTATACAGTCAGTAAGTATATTACTATTAGTGCCAAGAGTAACAATTTGGTAAATAAACAAAAATTGATGAAATAGATTTTAACTACAGGACCATGATTCTGTTTCTTTCTTTTTTTTCACAATCTTAATTCTTTATCTTACCGGGAACTTGGAATTGAAACTTATGTTACATGAACATAATAAATTCTCAATATTGATGAAATCCAGTATTATTATTTACCTTTGGCTACATGTCAATGTCATGAGTGGGCAATGTTGCTGTGTATAAACTACATGTTATACACTGACTTAATCTGATAAAACTCCTGTTTCTTCTTGCTATGGAGGAAATACAGTAGCAAACTTTTTGAAACATCAGTCCTTGAGAAGGTAGAAATATTTTTTTCAACACACACAGTGGTCTTCTTACTGTATACACATGGGAAAAGAGAGTTTCAGAGTTTCCATATTACATGGTACCATATTATTACAAATAACTTTTTGCTTTTGATGGGATGAAAAGCAAAGTGGCCCACCATGCAAGAGGGTTTGATTCAGCTTCATTCATATTCAATCTTACAGAGTACAGGTTGTTTTGGCTGAGTGGGAATCCCAATCACTTTCACAATATATAATATTATAAGGAACATGATACATTCTAGCCTGGATGCCAGACCCAAAGCACACTGGACACAAAATATTTCAGTGAGCCTGGGTCCCCTGCTCACTGAGATACTTTGTGTCCAGTGTGCTATGGGTCTGGCATCCAGGCTAGATACATTCATTCTTTCAAACATGGGCCAGTTTCAAGTAAATTACCTTGATACCTTGATACTTCTACAGGAGAGGAGGCTTCTCGGCAGCCTGTTGTGTCCTGATCCTCACTCATACTGCGTACTTTCGTCTCTCCCAGTGATTATCTAAGCTGTTTTGGACTAGCCTGGATGCCAGACCCAAAGCACACTGGACACAAAATATCTCAGTGTGCAGGGGACCCAGGCTCACTGAGATATTTGTGTCCAGTGTGCTATGGGTCTGGAACCCAGGCTATTTTGGACTGGTTTATGCTTTCTGCCATGACTACATTGTCTGGTAGGGAGTTCCACTGTGATTTGTAAAATGTATAACATGGAAGTCTGCAATACCTGGGGTATGTAATAATGTGAGGTGTATGAGCGACCTACGATGGACGAACATCATGAGCGACCTAAACTGGAACCTAAGCTCCTACGTGGCCGAAGACATCTACTCTACTCTACTCTATCTACTATGATACCAGCAATGGCTGCCATAGCCCATGTACACTAGGCTCAAAGTTATCCTATGCACACTGGATAACTGAGCCTAGTTGTGTGCTGTGAGTCTGGCACCCAGGCTATACTATGGCTGCCAGTGATCCACTTCTACTGTGGCAATCCAAATCACATCAAATCACATCAGTGTGATTGATTTATATCAGTATAAGTGATCTGCCATGTTGACAGCACTTCAGTGGACTGGTAGACCAAAAGTGGGTGACAGTTCGGTGATTTGCCTACCAATAATTTGCATTTGTCTTTGACATTAATTTGCATGTACAACAAAAAACAGTGACCCCTTATATTCTCCAGTCTGTTTAATTTTCCAAGACTGAGCTGTCTCTTTCAGGAGGGATTATCCTGTCACAAATGTCCCTGAGCTACACTTGCTGATAATCCTGGCTATAAATGTAACTTAAATCACAGTGACACATACATAAATACCACTTGCCTTACTGTCAGGGACAACAACAATGTGGTAAATTATACAAACCAAACCAAATACATGCTCTGTACTAACCATTAACCTTGACCGGATCTAACATTGAGAAAGTTTCAAAGTAATTTAGTTGTAAGACATTTGTATACTTCAAGAAGTACTCGTTTCTAATGTTGTTTTAAGTTAAAAATTTCCATCTAACACAAAGTTCTCAAACATTGAGCTTTCGACAGTCAAGTTTTAGAAAGTTTTAACTTTTAACATGATGTAACTACCAACACAGATGAACTCTCATGATAATATTTTTATACCAAAGGAATTGTTTCCAGTGTTGTTGTATTTTCCAACATTATCTCCAATCAAAACTCGGAAAAAAGGCCGCCCTCATTTGCGATACAAGGACATCTGTAAGAGGGACCTTAGGGCAGCACACATCGACTCCGAGTCCTGGGAGAACATCGCCCTTAACCGCACCCTGTGGAAATCCACTGTCAAAACAGGGGTGAAGAGGGCGGATGAGGATCGGGACAGACTGCGAAAGGAAAAGAAAGAAAAACAAAAGACGAGACCAGCTCAGCATACTTCAACATTTATCTGTGAGAGCTGCAACAGAGACTGCCACTCAAGGATCGGTCTATACAGCCACAGGAGAACCTGTTCAAGGAGGCGCGTGCCATCGTCTGCCCAGACGGAGGGAGGCCAATGATGATGATGATGATGATCTCCAATCAAAGCACAAGACAGTTGACTTGAAATATCCTCTTTCAGCCAGTTTATTCAACAAGCCCAGACAAGTTTTTATGAGTCAGCCAACCTCCAGATTTCACAACAATCCAGGTTCTAACATTCCTAGTGGGACCCTCCTGATCATCATTGAGGTCTACATGTGAAGCTGTCAACTTCACCATAAAGAACAAACCTCTATCATGTCAATGATAAAGGTTAAACATCCAAGTAATATTCAAGACAACAGTTCAAGACTGTCAGCTACTTGAGTAACTGGCTAAATTTTGAAAAACCACTAGCTTTTCAAACTCTCAAGGTATCAAAGTACCTATCAAATTGCTTGAGAGGCTGTTTTCTTGTAAAACTCTAAGACCAAGGTCAGAGTCAGACACCCACTGACCCAGGTAATAACTTAAATAAGACAAAAGAAAAAAACACAAGAAAATAGCTACTGGATAGATTTAGAAATACCAAAGGCCTTTCAATTTTCAAACGTTATCCAGTTGCTTTAGTAACTGTTTTCTTGTAAAACTCTAAAACCAACAACTGCTTTTTTTCTTCAACCTGTAAAAGTAAAACCCTCACCAGTTCCTCTCTAGCTCTGCACCTCCCCCCCCCCTCCCCATCCCTGCTCCAGGCCTTGCCCCTAAATCCTATCAAAATATCATTAATCTCCCCACCCTACAGCAGGGATTGTTTTCTTTTCTCCCTGCCTGCATCTTTCCCAGACATCTTGGCTCTCCTCCTGGGCTGTTATTGTAACTTGTTTCTCTGCCTGTGGAAGTAATTATTGGGGAGCCTGTGAGGCTGCAGCGGCAGTAAACTAGCCTGCTCCCGAGGTGGACTTGATAAGGTGCTGCAGATCTGGGGCCGCGATACGCACTTGAACTTGCGGACGGGGTCACCCCCTGGCGCAGGGCATGCTGGGAAGGGAGGGTTACACATACCAGCTGGCCGCAGCGGTGATCATGTGACAGGGATGGGTTATGTCAGGCTGGGCTGACAGACAAACATGCCACAGTCTTGCCTGCAGTAGGGCCACAGCTCAGGAATCCACAATGGTCACAGCTAAACAGTAGCACAGCAATTTGGCTGGTAGTTCTACATCTACATTCTATAGTATACTGGACAAGACCCTCACCACGTCCAGGTGATGCCACAGTCCTGCAGTAGGGCTACACTGAGCACAGCTCAGGAATCCACACTCATTGGGCACAACGAAACAGTAGCACTGCAGTTTGGCTGGTAGTTCTACATCTACATTCTATTGTATACTGGACAAGACCCTCATCACGTCCAGGTGATGCCACAGTCCTGCCTGCAGTAGGGCCACACTGAGCACAGCTCAGGAATCCACAATGGTCACAACTAAATAGTAGCACAGCAATTTGGCTGGTATTTCACCCAACAGAGAACCATAAAATATAGTACAAAATGAACCATTAGACTCTATGATTATTTGACTCAACTTTAGAAAGAAGTATAGGTATGTTGGGAGAATGGGTTTCAAAAGCTTTGTTTTTAGTCTTATAATCTTATTCATGGTATGGCAAGTGTGCTAAAGTTTTAACATGACATATATATATACTAATATAGGCTAGACATGTGTTTTTTTTTTCTAATCTTCATTTGCAAAAGCTGAATTATTTGTGAAGAACAAGAGAATTTGCGACATTCCAATTGCAACAGAATTGAAAAATATACATTGAAAAGGAAGCCGCAACATGCTAAAAGTACCAACAACACAATAATAACAATACTACACATTGGCAGAAAAGGATCCACTTTAATAAAGTGGGTTTGGGAGTACATGTACATAAAAAGTTAACAACCTGTTGAATCTTGATCACTATTAACAGTTCAAAACAAATTAACGATCATCAATTAAGTGTGACAGATCCAGAACCTGAGAAGTACACACCAATAGATTATCTAACGAATTAACTCAAAGTTCCCTTGAAGACAACAAACGATATAAATTATAACGTATGTGAAACAAATGTGACCATCCAAGTCCGCCTTGTTAATCAGACACCCCGACCTTCCTACCTTACCACACCTAATCACGCGTGTAAAGCGCACAATTCATCCCAAACACTCCACTCAGCACGCAAGATGATCATAATAAATAATGACAACAAATTACGTCCTCTCACATAAGTCACCGGGATCTCGTTATTCCGTGACAAGACTGGTTTTCACGCAATTACGGGACTGACTGCACACAAAAAGAGCAGCAGCAACTCTTCCTGACATGATTTTGAAGAAATCTTGAGCTGATTTGAAGGAGAAGAGCAAGTCAGAAGGCCACCCTGGAATCTGACACCAACAGTGTTGACCCCTGCGCCGAGGTTAACTATCGGGGTGAACAGATTTTTACACCCAAGTCTTCAAACCACCCTCCCAACAACCACGCAAACCCTTCACACGAATTCCTACCACACTACCGACTGGTAAACTTTCGGTAACACTACTCCTGAACATCGTTCATAATTTATAGAGCCCTCTCGGGCAGAAATCGGGGATGCTTTTGACAGCTGCAACCCACAAAGATACAGATCTGAGAACCTATAAATATTCATGTTCCATTAATTAGAACAATGCAGCGGAGTTTCCATCGCGAGTAGAACTCGCGTCAACAAATAGCGAACTTAGGGCCACATCGGGCTCGTTTCAAAATAACAGGCCACGAATCGAGCTCGTAAGACATGCAGGGACCAGGATACGGGCTGTTTTTGGCGTCTTTGCGCGCAGAAAGTGAACGATGGCGAACAAAGTTTACAACTTTCAAAACAATGAATCTTTGCAACTATCTGCAACATGATACCCTCCAGCTATGTGGCCTCAAACAGACGATTCCGGGCGAAAACTGCGAAAATGACACCCAAACGAGACCGAAGAGTATCTCATGTAGTTCTTCGTGAGAGTTTTTGACACTCTGTGAGGGAAATAAGGGAGAATTTTACCTGAAATTCGAAGCTAATTCGCGATCCCTGTCCCCGTCAGCCATCTTGCCTGGAAATGACCCAGCTGTGGCCTCCCGTCATGCACCAGTGAAGGCATCCAACTATAAATCACAAATCTGTCCCAAAATCAACAAAAAGTATAACAAAAGCGACTGTCTCTAATACCGATATACGTACAATTAAGATAAATATACATTATCTTCTTTGAATGTGTACATGTCTCTGTTTTCAGGCGTATAAAGGATTCAGGGGCTCCTGAGGTGTTTTTAAGTTTAGTTGCGTTCGTGACCACGCCCATCGGGTCAAGGCAGGTCACCGAGCCAGGAATGTCGCGAAAGAAAAACATCAACATCTCACTTGGAAGACGGGCCCTGTTTTAGTTCAGACGCTGGAGTTCTGCAACCGTGCCTCGCATAGCGGCGCTTCGAAGCAACAGTTGTCGTCTCTGACGTTAGCATAATTTCACAACTTTTATAATTACCCATTTTATCACGGTGCATTATTTAGCAGGCAAACGACTCAGCAACGACCTCTAGCGGGGTAATTAAAACCGACAACCTCGATCCTTTTGCTGCAGCCTTTCTAGACTATTACAGATTTTACGAAACATGGGCAAAGACTGCTGTAACTTTAGATGGAAAACCCTCCATTTAAATTATGAATGAATGGTTTATTTGTAGTAGTAAAACAACAAGAAGCATTTCACAGTCTTCTGACTGAAGTACACACTCCGTTAACGGGAGGGGTCCTAATTCCGACCTATGTTCCATACAAACGCACATACCTTTGGTAATAGTTTATCTGACCCAAAATATCGTCAAACCCCGAACAAGTGTCGAATTCAGACAGATTTTTCACTTGTCTGTTGTCGGAATGTACGAACTAAAACAAAATTTGTGAGATTACCGATATCAACACAAAAACTTTGTCCATTCTTGTGGTTATTTTAGGCACGTGCTCCCATGCGGCACAGCGCCGCAACAAGGATTTTTCAAACTAGTACGGATAGGTCGGAATTAGGGCACCCCCCCGTTAACATGTAATAAAATCACAATTCTTAATTACACTACAAATACTCATAATTACAAACACCATTAAATTAGCATTAGAGGTCTACATTCATTTATAAGTCTGACTACATTTACTCAAAGAAGAAGAAGAAGACAAAGTACAGGTAAAGTTTTTTTACCCACCTGTGCCGCCACTTCATTATTTAACGTAGTGGCACAACATATTGTGCAGTTATCATTTACTTTGGGTGCCTTTTATCAACCACTGACGCAGGTGGACCAATAATGGAGACTTTGAATCTTTTCGCAGACGGCTGCCTCTTTTTTGACAAACAAGTATTTTTTCCTGTTGGCACGCAATTTACAGTATGGATGCCTGCCTTGATCCTGCAGGTAGTCCAGAGTCACGTCGGCGAGTGTCAGCAGCGTTGACATGCGGAATTATACCGCACTGTGGCAGCACTGCATCAATGTTATACACCCCATGTCTAACGAGGATTGTTGCAGAATGTAAATCTTTGACATTTTAATTAATAAAACTATAGCCTGGGTTCCATCCTGGTTAGTTTGCGTCCGCTCCGAGCGGACGTAAACTAACCAGGATGGAACCCAGGCTAATAAAACTACGTTGTGAACTTTAAAAGTCTGAATTGTGTTGTTGTTGATCAGTGCTTTTTGGCGTATCATATTTGTTTATTTGTTTATTAGACCGATCTCCATTAGTTTGTACAGACATCATTTGCCATACATACTATTCTTCCTGGAGTCGTTGACTACAAACTACTTTCATCACAACATGGTAAGGCTTAACTACACACTACATAACCACACACAACATGCAAGTAGTACCGAGAGGTCAGAGGTCGTAAAAATTAAATTTAGACAAAGATTCATATTTACATATCTACATTTCTACTACCACCATGCTTGTAAGGGTTTGGAGGTGTCCACCACAGTTTTCAACCATTCCCGGATATGTTTCTTAAACGATGTAGGTGCGGATAGTCTGATGTGTTGTGGAAGTGTGTTATATGATTTAGTGCAGCGGTACAGAAATGTTCGTTTGGCTTAGGCTGTTCTTGGTTTTGGCAGTCTGAAGCCCCCCCTATGTGCTAGGCGTGTATTGTGTTGGTGAGTATCATTAACTGTCTGTAATCTTTTGTAGATTGATTCTGGCTTTTTGGTTGTGAGAATTTTCTTGAACATTGAAAGTGTTCCTGCGTACAACCTCTCTTTGACAGTGGACCAGTGTAGGCGTGTGTGCATATCGTCAATGCCAGAGCTATACTTGGCATTTAGCACCAGTCTGGCTGCTTTGTTTTGAATGATCTGAAGTTTGTTAAGGTGAGATTGCGGACAGGCCGACATTATGCATGAGCAATAGTCCAAGTGACTTAAGACAAGTCCTTGTGTTACTGTTTTTAGCGTTTCATTTGGGTAAACTTACATATGACTGAATTAAATATCTCAAAACAGACTAAGAATCACGATGCACTACAACATATGTAAACACAGGAACAAGATAGTAAAAATACTAGTCAGAATCTGCCTAGTACCAAGAGTCATCAGTTGTCATTGAATTTTAACCTTATCCAATAATTAGCTTGTAAGGAGTGCTGATTA
>NW_017802935.1:73228-79924 GCF_001625305.1 Branchiostoma belcheri
TGTATTGTGTTGGTGAGTATCATTAACTGTCTGTAATCTTTTGTAGATTGATTCTGGCTTTTTGGTTGTGAGAATTTTCTTGAACATTGAAAGTGTACCTGCGTACAACCTCTCTTTGACAGTGGACCAGTGTAGGCGTGTGTGCATATCGTCAATGCTAGAGCTATACTTGGCATTTAGCACCAGTCTGGCTGCTTTGTTTTGAATGATCTGAAGTTTGTTAAGGTGAGATTGCGGACAGGCCGACATTATGCATGAGCAATAGTCCAAGTGACTGAAGACAAGTGCTTGTGTTACTGTTTTTAGCGTTTCATTTGTAAGAAATTCTCTTGATCTAGTCAAAGCAGCCAGCGCACTTGCCATTTTAGATTGAACTTTCTCTGTGTGTTGAGCCCAGGTCAACTGATTGTCCAGCAACAGTCCAAGCAGTTTCGCCTGCTCAACCTGTTCTAAGCTTTTGTTACCCATTACGAGCTGAAGTTGTGGGTTTTGTTTGAGTTTGTGACGGGTGCCCATGACTATGGTCTTAGTCTTATCCAAGTTTAACACCAGTCTGTTAGCTTGGACCCAGTCCCAGATGTTTGTCAGGTCTGACTGGAGTGAGTTCCGTACTTCCGATATGTTAGGGCCTGATGCTGATGGGGTAGTGTCATCAGCGTACATTTCTACAGAGCTGTGTTTTACGACTGTGGGCAGATCGTTAGTGTATAAACAAAATAGTAGAGGGCCCAGACAACTACCTTGGGGTACCCCGCTTTTGATTTCTCTGTGAGAGGAAACACTGCCGTTAACGAAAACGGCCTGTGTTCTGTTTGCCAGGTAGCTTTTAACCCAGTAAGTTGCGGAATCGACAAAGCCATAACTTTTTAGTTTGGCTAATAAGATCTCATGGTTCACAACGTCAAAAGCGGCACTAAAGTCCAGGAGGACAGCGCCAACAAGGTTACCTTTATCTATCTCTTCTAACCACCTGTCGGACATTTGTACCAGAGCACTCGCTGTAGAGTGCTGAAGTTTGTACGCATGCTGGCAGTCTGACAGAATGGCGTTGGAAACAAGGTAAGACTGAATTTGACTGTTACAAATCCTTTCCATCATTTTGCTCAGTGTAGGTAGAAGACTTATCGGACGACTGTTAGGACCGTTTAGTGGAAGGGCTTTGTTTTTGATGAGGGGTAGTATTTTGGCCATTTTCCACTGGGTGGGGAAAATTCCCTGTTTTATGGACAAGTTAAATATGTAACTCAGGGGTATTGCTATGTAGTCAGCTGCACTTCTTAATAATGTATTGTCTATATTGTCAAGCCCCATCGACGTACTAAGTGGAAGCGAGGTTAACAGCTTATGCACATGACTCACTGTAACTTCGTGAAACGAGAATGTACAGTTTTTTGATGACATAATGTGTTCCTCAATCGGTGCTGTTACTGTGGATATATCAATGTGATCACCTTGTGTGAGTCGCGTTACCTTGTTTACAAAATATTCCTGGATGTCTAATCTTTATCGACGTATCCCAATGTTATATCAACATTCACACACACAAAAGTGCCCAAAATTCTGACAGAAAAAAATAGGTTATTGGAAGGACCTGAATTGATTTTAGTTTAACACTCAGAAAATAAACGACTCATCTTGGAGCTTGTTTCTGTAGTTTTAAATACTGTCAATTTTCCGTTCGCATACTAAGTATTTCATTCAGCAGTCAGCACTGTAGAAAAATTCACAGCAGTGGCAGGAAATGGGGGAAGTGAAGCCACTGCCATTTGTGAATTTCGCGAAAAAAAATGTATTGATTAAAAGTACATTTCATAAAGCAAAAGGTTAAAAAATAATAATAATAATTGCAAAACATGATTCCGCCCGGGATCGAACCGGGGACCTTCTGCGTGTTAGGCAGATGTGATAACCGCTACACCACGGAATCAGCTGACGGTGGGGAGGCCTATACAGAATATAACCCTACCTTGTCCAATTCATCAATCTGTACACTTTCACAAGCACTTGAGAAGGTGTTTGTGAGTGTACATATTTTCCGTGAAGGGGAAAGTACTTCTAAAATCCGTGTGGTAGGTTTTAAAATTTTCTTGCGGAGGCAAAATGGACAGAATCCTGCCGTGGGCACGAGAGTGAACGAGAGGCGGACACCTCACCATCACGTGACCTGACTCCTGACCAATCAGAGGGCGCCACCACCACAGGCCGGGTCCACGTCACTCGCAGGTGGCGCCCCTCCTCACTTCCTCGTTCTCTACCCTAACACTAAGACATCACAACTCCTCAAGATGTTCAGGTGGTTTTCCTTGCTCGCCGTCGTCGCCTTGGCGTCCGTAGACGCCGACGAGGTGCTGGATTACTCGGGGGACGACTTCGCAGACCGTATTGCTGAGCACGACGTCGCTCTAGTGGAGTTTTTCGCTCCCTGGTGAGTTATAAAAATCCGAGTCGCACACACACACACACACATGCACGGTGTCCTAAAACCGGCAAATTTGCTTTGCCGAGATTTTTATGTCATGATACACCTTAATTTTCTTGTGAGATATTGTGCAGAATCTTCATCGTTAGGTCACGTTTTGTCTCGGTCAGAACCGATATGTCGTTTTTAGGCTTGCAACCGAAAAACATGAGCCAAGAAGTAAGGTGTGTAGGGGGAGGGGGGCGACAAGGGAAAAGACTGAAACTTGAGGCCGCACAACACAGTATTTATGGGCGAAAGTAGTCCGGGCACAAAGTAGTGCTTCACAATACTAGAGAAGGGTGCAGAGATTGTTCTGAGCATGGTATCGAGATAGAACCTGTGGTAAATGTTAGAGGAATATGTCAGTTTTGAGACTGTAGAAGTTGACTTATGGTGCGTGTTCAGTCGGCGTAGATTTTCGCTTGGATACTTGTCCCGCCTAGTACTGTGCGTCGGCTGCAGTTCCATGACCTCCGCAATGGCGCTAATAAAAGAGGGCATGAGAAGAAAACTAGCCGGCAAATTTGAGCTCATTTTCGCATATGTTGTACACTATACCCTGAAATTAAACATATCAAAAATCTGAACCTTGCTTGTGCACCCTACTATGATTTTCAGTGAGTCGAAGTGAGTCACTTTGGGGTCCTTAACTATAGAAATCCCCATAGGGCTAAAACTGTGTTGTGCCGCCTTGTTGAAAATTTCTTTATAAAGAAAATAATTTATGACACGAAACAAAGACATTTTATAATATTATTATATACAGTTATCACCACTTGTAAGTACACAGTCCTATCGTTTATTAGCTTGTTATATTTTCCTACACCCGAAAATAATTTTCCATGCGTGACGTTATGATGATGTTATCTCAAGAGCTGGAAAAATTATTCAAATAGGAAGTAACGTGATCCTGTTACCTTTTAATCTCTGTAATGATCTTAGCTGACCCGGTTGGTTGGGATAATAGGTGAAGATTCGTCTTTTTTGATATCGAATAGAACACCAGTGCACAGTAACACAAAATGCCTTTTTGCAGTTAGCACTAGCAGTTTTGTTCCAAATATCCATGTAGAAATATTGTAGTGATGAAGTGATAAAAAAAACAAAACAAGAGGCCATGGCAACTGGCATAAATGATTTCTGTGATAAGCCTACATTGGCATCTTATCAGAATAAACACACAGCATTTCGTCTGTAGTGTGACGACATAGGCACGCCCTGGCAGGGCATGTTGTTCATAGTAGTAGAACCAGCTGGTAGACTAATCCAGTGGCTTCCCACTGGGAGACGTAGAGTGGGAAGACCTCTTTCACTTTGAAGACCACATACTACACTTTTGTAGCCTGGGTGCTGTCCTATTTGTATAGGATGGCACTTTTGTCCATGCTAGATCGTCTTGATCTTGATGTAATACTGCGTAACAACCCTCGGGGTAAAACACGCAGGGGGGGGGGGAGTGCGCAGCGCTCTAAATACTCCTCAAGTGTAGCAGAACTGCTTCCGGCACTTGTCAGCCTCTGGTAGAGAAAGACACTGGTCTCACAAAGGGACAGGGGTATTGGAGTGTACGTTATCAAAGTGTACCTCACTGGATTAAAAAGCCACAGGCATGATGTTGATGATGATGATAATGATTTGTTCCATCCCCAGGTGTGGCCACTGCAAGAGGCTGGCTCCTGAGTACGAGGCTGCTGCTAAAGTCCTGAAGGACAACGACCCCCCCGTGCCCCTGGTCAAGGTGAGGTCTTCATCTTCAACTTGATCTTGACATCATTTGGATCCACAATTAGCAAAATTACATACATAAAATCTGCTCTTTAGAAGCAACGCTCGAACTTCTTTTTTGGGAATAGGTGCACTGGTGCACCCACAGAAAAACTTTGGGTGCCCAGCTCCAAATTTGGGTGTACTAAGGTGCACATGCACCCGGTATTTCCAGCCCTGAGAACTCAGTCATGATTGGGTTGTCATGACAACCAGATGTTGCAAGGTTGCAGCCACCGTAGTTGGAGTCCAAACTGTCACGTCATCTCACCCACTCAAATTTTGGTTTCCAGACATCTCAATGAAGCTCAAAAGTTTCCATCCCTGGTTGAAGAGTGAGTTGCAAATATCAGATTTTCTGATGTTAGCCAAGTTGATTCTTTTCCTTAGAACTATCTCATTGCCAATTTGTTATGTATCTGCAGGTTGATTGCACAGCTGACGGTGGTAAGGACACCTGTTCCAAGTACGGAGTGAGCGGGTACCCAACACTCAAGATCTTCCGCGGTGGAGAATTCTCCTCAGAGTACCAAGGGCCAAGGGAACAGAGTAAGTTTAAAGTTAAAACTTCAGATCCAACACAAAAAAGTTCTATCACCTAGAGCTTTCGACCAGTCACTCTGGTCTTCCTCAGTAGACTGACCCAGTGAAGCTTGTCACATGGCTTCTTTGAAATGTGACGTCAACACTGGATCAAACGTATCTGGTAGCTGATGTCTTGGTGGCTGCAAACACAGGATCAAATTGGCCATTAGCTAGACAGTACTGGTATGCATTTGCCAGTTGGTGGTTAATGGACACTCCTCTGGCCAATAGACACTGCCTTGCCGGTGCAACTTGCCACCGTATGATCTGCTTGGAGATTCGGAGCAAGGGGGCAGTTACTGGCCTAAGCACTTATGTTGAGAGATCTTCTTGTACAGATTTGACTGTTTGAATGTGATTTGGTAAGTTATGTGTGTGTTTATTCCTTGACCCGCAGATGGCATTGTGAGCTTCATGCGTAAGCAGGTTGGACCCAGCGCTAAACCCGTGCTGGACAAGGAGACCATGGAGAAGTTCATCGGCAACTTTGAGGCCAGTGTCGTCGGTAAGTGTTGTTTTTAGAGCAGCAATAGAATCAATCCTTCTCTATGGGTCAGAGTGCTGGACACTCACAAAAACACTGGAGAGAAGGTTAAATGGCTCATACACTAGAATGGTGAGAAATGTCTTGAACATCTCATGGACACAAATAATTTCAAACCGTGAGCTGCACAAAAACATACTGCCAATTGCTGAAACAATATGGCAAAGGAGGCTACGTTTTGTAGGCCACTGTTGGAGGAACAAGGATGAGGTAGTACACAAGCTCTTACTGTGGAACCCGAGTCATGGAAAGAGTACCCAGCATACCCTAGCAATAGGCTAGCATAATTGCCTTTGCCACCCAGCAACTGGCAAAATTATGGAATTATTATACATGTACAACCCACCAGTTTCAAAACCAACGCTCACCACCATCTCCTAGCATTATAATTACCCCCTATCTTCCACCAACTTAGCTCAGTGCCCAGAAATGGTGTTTTGGCCTTGCACTGATCAAATTAAGAAGAAAACATTAAAAAAACATTGTGCTTTGCAGGTTTCTTTGCTGAAGACAGTGACTTGAAGAAGGCTTTCCTGAAGACAGCAGACAACAACCGTGATGACTACAGGTTTGCCTACACCGAGGCTCGCGATGTCATCGACAAGTACGGATACCAGGACGAGTGAGTACTGTAGAACTCAGCACTTGTTTCTCACAAGCTCCTGGTGTAGTACATTAGTACTCTCCAAGCAGAGGTTTGGGTTTTGGGTTATTTTTTGTGTTTTTAGACTTTTTTATCAGGGTTTCTTTCTTGCACTGGAATTGTTCTTTCACCCAACCCAACGGGTGAAAGAAAAATTCTGGTGCAAGAAAGAAACCCTGATAAAAAAGTCTAAAAACACGCAAAAAATAACCCAAAACCCAAACCTCTGCTTGGAGAGTAGTACATTAGTTGCAAGTAAAATAATAGCTGTCACAGTGTGTTGGGTTACATGTACATTGGAAACTTATAACAAGAGCTTGTACTAGTAAGTGAGTAAATGAGCACATATGACAGCAATATTTCTGAGCAGGGGCTAGGTCCAGGCCGATACCTAAACTTACTTGTACCTCAAATTCTAATGATATGATTCTTCGCTTACAAATTTGTAAAACTTTTGCCTGACTGATGTTCCTTTCCCGCTGCAGTGCCGTCGTGTTGTTCTACCCACCACGTCTCCACAACAAGTTTGAAGAGAAACAGCTGGTCTATGACGGGAAGGCCTCCGAAAACAAGATCAAGAACTGGCTCAAGGACAACGTGTAAGTTTTCATTGTGTATCATCTAGAATTCTCCCTTTCTAGTGGTTATGTTATTATGATATTACTAAAAGGATGGTTTGTATACAATGATATATATATA
>NW_017802935.1:79944-116874 GCF_001625305.1 Branchiostoma belcheri
TATATATATATATATATATATATATATATATTTAATTATGTAATACAGAAATACATATTTTTAAAATGTGTATAAATTGTTGTATGTTTAGTGTTTCTGTGGTTTTATGTTTGTACTATGGGGATAACCTGAAATAAAGTCATTCATTCAATAAGCATTTACTAGCGCAGTCAGTTCATCATACGGTAGTACGAAAAACCTGCTGTATTTTAAGAAAAGCATGCTGAAAGTAGAGGCAACTTCAATTTTGTAGAGCGAGGCTAATAATATCGATGTCAAAAAAGTAATTATTAGCATAAATAAGCCAAACAGGCATGTAGAATACTGCTTTCGCTTATCTTGAAAGGTTGTGTTGTATTCAACTGAATCCTGGTCAATCTGTACCTTTTCCCAGGGTATAAGACTGTCCAAGTAGTTAAGACAGTATTGGCAGTTCAGTAACCTGACCTACATTCTTGGAACTTGGAATGTTAACCATCCTGTCTGTCCCTTTGTTCTGACCAGTCTAGGACTGTGTGGTCACATGACCGACAGCAACCAGGACAAGTTCAAGAAGCCGCTGGTCGTGGCGTACTATGATGTGGACTATGTCAAAAATGCCAAAGGTAAGGAGGGGAGCACTTCTGTTTGTTGTTAGGTGGCGTACTATCTCAAACTTTGTAGGAAAATACAATTCTGTCATTTGCTATACATTCATATTTTACTTTCATCCATACCTATGGTTGTTTCCTTTCTTTTTCAGGAAGTAACTACTGGAGAAACAGGTAAGCATTTTTTCCATCTATGTATATTTGTGATTTTTTTTTATGCCTTTCCGTTGTTATATAAAAAATCTTGTCTAGAAGTTCATGCTTTAGAAGGTTGGAAGGTACATGTATCCCTAAATTTACTACATATCCATGAAATATAAATTGCGTCAGCTGGTGTATGAAATAACTAGTCTCTGAATTGAAAGTTACTAACTCTTTATCATGATCATTGTATACATTGGATCCTTTAGCCTAAATCTTGCATAAAACGTCTTCAGGGTGCTGAAGGTTGCGACAAAGCTGAAGGAGGAAGGGAAGGACGTTAACTTCGCCATCGCGAGCCGGGGAGACTTCTACAGCCACCTGTCGGAGTTCGGGCTGGACTCCAGCAGTGCTGACAAGCCCGTCGTGGCGGCCAGGGACAAGAGTGACGACAAGTACATCATGAAGGATGAGTTCAGGTAAATTCTCAAATCAACAAACAAGCAAACAGGATAAAAGGGATGACAAGTTCAATATGAAGGACAAATTCAGATTCGTTCTCGATTCAACAACACAACAAAATGTATTATGCATGATGCAAAATACGATCTAAAAAGATTTAGCAAATGATAGCTGCATTTTTTATCTGCCTGTTTTTTTGCTTTTTTTTTTTCTTTTAACCGAATTTAACATCATTTTTCCCCAACCGGGGGTTAGACATGCTTGCACCAGGTTTCTTTTTTAGCAATCTGTCAGATATTTGGTCATCGAATGTAGTGTTAAGACAAAAGCACACTTGACATCATGTTGTCGTAGGGTAAAACCATTGCATATAAAATATTACATTTTACTGATAATGTAACAGAACAAAAAGCTCTGATATGATTTATATCCAAGACCCAGAGTCACCTACTTAAACTCTCTTTCAAGATTGGTTCAGGTGGAAGCTCAAACCAAGAAAGTAAGTTGTAGCTGTTCTGTTGTCTTGGCTTTAAAAGACGCTGATCGATTTTTAAAATCTCTCGCAGTGTTGACAACCTGGAGAAGTTTGTTCGAGACTTCCTGGACGGCAATGTGAAGAGGTACCTGAAGTCTGAGCCCGTTCCTGAAGACAACGACGGACCCGTCAAGGTAACAACACCTGTGCTTCTTTACTTTTCTCACCTGTACTTGGGTTTGAGTTACTTTTAGTACTGATTGATGTGGGTTGTACTTTTTTTTTGCAAATGGCCACGTCACCATGGACATCTACATGTGAAAGAACCAAGTACACTTAATCAAGAAGAGTAGGGGTGACCTGGTGTCATAGAGAAGCCACACTGCACTACTAGCTACTTGCAAAAGCTTTTTACTTCACTGCAATTGCGAACGATTTCTTTACCCTTGTTCCATCATTTGCAACAACATGCATTGGCTCACCGAGAAACTGTGCCACTATAGATGCTTCAGAAAGTATCTGTATCTGTATCTGTATAGTCGGTATAACCGCCTTTCGGCGTAACACACCAGCTTCGCAGGCACGCGGCGCGGCGGCAGCTGGCTACATTACACCGATCGACTTGTTACACCTAACCCTTGCACTTCTAGCTCTAGACTTTGTTTAAAGCTATCTATTGACAATGCCCCTACTGTACTTGGTGACAGTGAGTTCCACTCTGCGATAGTTCTAGGAAAGAATGAATTCTTGAACACCTCAAGCCTTGGTTGATAACTCTGGTACTTGAAAGCATGGCTATTTCTTGTTCTCTTCTGGGCTGGTATCTTGCTTTCTGCAGTTGTGAATAACTGTTTGAACCTTTCTTTGTTATCATCATCATAATGTATCATGAAAGTTCATCTGTGTTGGTAGTTACATGTTTAAAGTTAAAACTTTTCATCCAACATAAAAATTCTCTCACCTAGAGCTTTCAACCAGTCTCTCTGGTCTTCCTCAGTAGACTGAGAAGCCACGTGACAAGCTTCACTGGGTCAGTCTACTGAGGAAGACCAGGGTGACTGGTCGAAAGCTATAGGTGAGAGAATTTTTGTGTTGGATCAAAAGGTTTAACTTTAAACATCATCATAGTCCTTTTTGTTCTGTTCACCGAGAGACTCTCACGACTAGATGATGAGACTTGTGACATGACTTATGGTCTGTTTCCCAGGTTGTTGTGGCGGAGAACTTTGATGAGATTGTGATGGACGAGACCAAAGACGTGTTGATCGAGTTCTACGCCCCGTGGTGCGGCCACTGCAAGAACCTGGCGCCAAAATGGGACGAGCTCGGAGAAAAGGTACGTTAGAGACGGGGCTCTAGCCAGCACCTGTTTTTCTGTCAATTGCCAGAACGTTGTGGTGTGTGACTGAAAATGTTTTAATCCAACCCTTGACGGTCAAAATCAACAAAAGCCTTGGTTCAAAATATAAGAACATCCCAAGGACCACTGACAATCACTGTCTTGCCATGACTTGCCTCTCAAAATGCCAGAAATTGGCGGTGACTGGACAATAAATAACATCAGTAACTGATAGATGATCATTCGGTTGGGGTTTCCCAGTCCAGAACCCTCTCCCTCGATCTGCAATCCGCTTTATCCATCATGGCGCCCACAAGGTAGTCCTTTAGATAAATAATAAGTAAGTAATTTGCTTTCTCAATGTTGTGTCCTTCAACTTAATCAGTGTATTAGAAAAGTTCATTTGTGTTGGTAGTTACATGTTTAGGTTAAAATTTTTGTTCCAACAAAAGTGATTGTTCTCACTTAGAGATTTGACCAGTCACTCTGGTCTTCTTCAATAAACTGACCCATTGAGGCTTGTGACTTGGCTTCTCTGATTGATGTATTATATGTGTCATTACAGTTGAAGGATACAGAAAGCATCGTCATCGCCAAAATGGATGCCACAGCTAATGACACACCTGGCAGCTTCAAAGTCTCAGGGTGAGTTTGTCTCATTTTTTTGTCTTTGCATTATCATAAATGGTTTATTGCTTAATATCACAAACATTGCAGCTGAAAGCTGAATTGCGTTTAAAGATGTACATTAATTTTTTTAAGGTAATTATTTAGAATATTCACATGTTGTCCTTCATTGTTTATATGACGTTCTTACCATTCTTATTGTCCACTTTGTTTGTAGATTCCCAACGATATTCTGGGCCCCCATAGGTGGAAAAGACAATCCAGAAAAATACAATGTAAGTAGCCTTACCTTAGTTGTTATCACTCGAATGATCCCTTTGTAAACAAATAAGGTCATTGACCTGGACCAGAGGGCTGTCTTTGTGAAAACTGGTGCTGTAGCAGACACCCTGTGTTGTTGGGTTAGATTATGTAGCAAGTGGCAGGACAGAGTTGAAGGGGCCGGACATCATATACAAATGAATATGTTTGAGTGCGAATAAACAGAGCAGTAGTTAGTTGGGGTAGACAATGTGACAGTAAACATTATATATTTGCTGTACTAATGTCACCCTTCTTGTTGATTCATTGATTTTTCTGCAGGGTGGGCGAGAAGTTGACGACTTCATGTCCTTCCTGAAGAGGAAAGCCACACACGCGAAGGACGAGCTTTAAGTCAACACAAACAGCTTAAGATTAAGATAGAAAAACATTAACTCCACGTCGTAGTCAGTCCATACATTACCGTGCAGATAGCTTTATTATGTATATGTCAGCGAATGCAAGAGACATGAAAAAAAGAGAACTATTGTGGTCTTCTAAACACCCGACTGCTGCGGCAGTGTGTACTATCTTTGTGTTTCGTGTCGTACTTTAACTCACATCTGCAGTCTGAACACCGTCAACAAGTGTACAAATAGCTAGCTGAAGAGGCAATGTTATTTGTAGCATAACATGTCATGAGTAGTCTCCACCAGACTAACATGATGGCTGAGAAATAGACATAGTGATATTTAGCCAGACAGAGAGAGTGATTGGCGAGGCGAGTTTGGTCACCATACGGTTTCTTTTGCTTAAACAAAGGGAAAATGTTGCCCTAACTTTGGCTCTCTCCCGGCCAATTGTTCACCCTGTATTTGCCGAATTCTACTATCCATAACCCCTTAGGAAGGCCTGGTGGAGGCTATATCATAATGCAATTTCAGAAAGGCCCAATACATTTGTACATTAGATGAACAATTTTGATTCTGCTTACATCTTACTATCTTCTGTAGATATCAGAAATGACAGGGGGGGAAGGGCAGTTATGATCACAAGCATGCACACCACAACAAGCAAAAATCACTAAAAATTTTGTAGTGTGTAACAATTTCCAAAGCTGCTGCAAAATGTCAACTTTGTAAGAAGTAAGTGAATACAAGAGTAAGTTGGAGAAATCTGGTTTTAGGTATGACTACTGTATTTCCTACTTGTATTTCCTACTTGTAGTTCCTACATGGTACGAAAAGCTCTCCCTTTGTTTTATGCTGGCCACCATGGAAGGCTCTATGAGTCAGGCTTTTTGGGGGCTTCTGACATTTTTTTTAATGGCATATCAGTTCTCGGTACTGAGTTTTGGCGCACAAGGAAAAAGTCAGAAAACTTATGCCGCCCAAAAGCCCAATTTGTAGAACCTACTAAGGACGATAGCTTGTTTACAGAGTAGGATCACAGTTTCATTCCTGCCCAAACGAAGCCTTGAAACATTCCTAGGTGGAGGAGGTAACTGGTTGGAAGTAGAGGAAAGCTCTGTGAGCATCTCTACTGCTATAGATCATGTGTGTAATGACTAAGTTAACCCTTCCCATGCCAGGGCCCATCAGAGCTAAGCATCCAAGTCAGTCGTTAGGAGTTACAAAAGTGACAGCTCTTGTAACAACACTACTTGTCTTGGTAAATGATAGCTTTACACAAAACATCAAAGTACGAACATCAGTTGTGAAGGTTCCTGTTTTTCTTAAGTGATATCACCAATTGCTAAGAGTAACTTCATGCAGATTCATCCTATATCTTCTCAACTCTATAATATGCAACTCCACACAATAACACCAATTTGCGAGTCCAAAGTGCAGCTTTTTCCATTGAAGGGGGACCATACTGTAGTTAATGTGATGTGAGATCTTTGGACATTTTACAATCATGATGATGAAACAGCCAATTATTTCATGTTCAACTCACACGACAAGAGTCCACATAATTGACAATTGAATAAATTGTGGTGAGCCTTACCTTTGTTGATCTTTGTATGTTCTTTGTAAAACCCCTTTTCCAGCATTGGCTGGGACTGCTGAGCAAATAAAAATTTGATGGACCTCCACAAAGTATTTCCAGAACGCTACTTGGCAGAAACTTGATTCCTACACAACATCCAGTATATACGTGTACACATAGTACAAACGCTTTGTGCAACAAATGCATCCTTTATTGTATCACACATAATCAAAGTTACAGCAACAAAGCAGAATGCAACCTTTCATCAAAGTTGGAGCTGCTGCCCCACCTTTCGTCTTGTTGAATAGCAGCCACGTTTACAAACATAAAAAATTGCTTACACTGAATCACATTTGCATACAGCGTTTTGGATTTGTTTCCTAATTTGCACCAAAGTCACACTAAAGTTAGCATGGTAGCCAGACCCCCGTAAGCTCTGAGTGCTATCTCTTCAGGGCTGGTAGCGTTTCGGGCCATCAAACCAGCTTTTTGCAAACGGTTTAGCTGGCCTGTGCTTAGTAAAGACCACGGGCTGGGGCAGGAAAATCACCCCAAAGCTGACCAAAGGTTTGTTACCCAGGCTACACTAAGGTAAGATATTTTCTGTGATGGAAAAATAAAAGATGTTTCTGAATATCACAAAAAAATGTGGCGTAAAAAAAGGACCTGATTTGTACTTGTCTTTGGCCAATGCAATAAAAAATTATTATTTGTATTAGAATGTGTTCATGTCTTGTATTTATGGATTAAGCTTGCAATAAAAAAATGTTTCAAATGATAGTCGTTGTTGTGACTTCAGCAGTTGCTGGAATGTTTTAGCAATCTTTAAACGTGTCCTCAGTCGTCGCAGTCAGTCTGGACCGGTTGGTACTCAGCCGCACGCCTATTCCTGGAGCGCCTCACTCTGACGGCCACCAGAACTGCAGCCAGGGCGATCAGGGTGACCAGCGAGCCCAGGCTGACCGCAGCTGCCAGCGCACCGGTACTGAGGGAGGCAACCTTGCTCTCTGTGGAAAATAAAAGATAGGTAAGATAGATTGTATGTTTAAAGTGAAGACTTTTGATCCAACACGAAGAAATCTCTCACCTAGAGCTTTCTACCAGTCACTCTGGTCTTCCTCAGTAGACTGACCCAGTGAAGCTTGTCATGTGGCTTCTTTGAAGCTTCACTGGGTCAGTCTACTGAGGAAGACCAGAGTGACTGGTCAAAAGCTCTAGGTGAGAGATTTCTTTGTGTTGGATCAAAAGTTTTAACTTTAAACATGTAACTACCAACACAGATGAACTTTCATGATAAGATAGATTGTACATTATTTTGCATATCCCACCATTGTTGTAACACATACATGTATCTATGTATATCATTGTCACTTTATGTTTGGGGCCGCATTGTTAGCAGTAACACGTAGCTTCTGTGCACAGTGAACCAGTCATAATTGCACTGATGAAGAAGACAGACAGTCTTCAAAACGTTGTCTGTTGTAAACAAGTGGTTGTGAATAAAGAACTTTTCGATGTTCGATCATTCAAGAAAACTGATGAAATTTAATATTCAGATACTTTGTCAATAGTTCAGAAGAAATGGATTATACCAGAGATGTTCGGAAAACATGACTACATTCCAGAGAAAATGAGCAAGCCGTTCGGTGTGATACAGCTAGCTGCCGCCACGCCGCGTGCCTGCAAAGCTGGTGTGTTACGCCGAAGGGCGGTTTTACCGGCTATACCGATACAGAAGCTGGTGTGTTACGCTGAAGGGCGGTTATACCGGCTATACAGATACAGATACAGAAGCTGGTGTATTACGCCGAAGGGCGGTTATACCGGCTATACAGATACAGAAGCTGGTGTGTTACGCCGAAGGGTGGTTATACCGGCTATACAGATACAGAAACTGATTCTGCTTACCGCTCTCAGTTTCGTCCCAGACGATGGGTCCCTGGAAGATGTCGTGCCTTCCGGTCATGTCGGACAGCGCCCTCTTGCGGCGGGCACCGGGAGCGCAACCCTGCATTTAGAGTAAAGACTTTTGAATTTAGGAGGAGGTGGCAATACTTTTACTCGTCCATTAAAACAAAAGTAAAGGGCATTTTTGCCAGCAATACACCGGCATCCTCTTGATCACTGCACGATTTTCAGGCATTGGTGGAAGCTTGATGGTTTCTGAGTCCACCTGGCAGTGTAGCAGGATAGATTTTAAGGTGAAAAAATAATTCAGCGAGTCTCAGTGAACACTGGTTACTAGTACACCCTGGTGGTGGCACCTGTCCTTGGTGCTGAACACACTGTTAGTATTTTTTACCTATTCAGTTTGACTGTTTTCACCCTCAAAAAAGAGTTGTCAACTGTTTGACGCTTCTTCTTCTTATCCAACTTTAATGTCATTTTCCCCCGAAACTGGCAGTTAGACGTGCTTGGATCAAGTGCAAGTCTTTTTTGAAGTAAGATTTTTACGGCTTTACAAATTGCTACATATGTTGTACAGTACAGCAGAATTGTTCAAGTTTGTGCTGACCTATGCACACTGTGACCAGAGTTCGGCTACATTGCACACCTCCACCTCACAGTGGACATACACAGATAAACAAACAAACAAACAAACAAACAAACAAACAAACCTGTGCACAGCGAGATCCGGGCTCGGATGCATCGCACACCTCCACCTCACAGTGGATGTACACCGTCCGGAGTTCCCGGATGAAGCGGAAGGCCTCGAAGCCGAACTGCTGAGTGGCCAGGTTGTAGCTGCTGTAGAACTGCAGGGTCTCGTCAACAGCACAGCTTGTGGTTGGAAAAGGAACAATCAATAATTAACTGTTATGTTAAGAGGAAGCTGCACCTATCATATGGCCAGGCCAGGCTTACATCTTGAATTTGTCGACTTCTTTGTCATACAGTCTGTTCCTTCAGCAAGTTTTCATCCTAACTAGACATAGAAGATACAACAGCATGCTTGACATTCGAAAAGTGAATTATTCACTGAATGCTCCAACACCGATGTACATACCCGTCGTCAATGAGCGCATACTGCAGTGCATCGTCCTTGTTGGGTGACATGGTAGCCTTGCAGCTCAGCGCAAGGATGGACAGACGCTGGCTGTGCCCTTCCACTTGCAGCTGGAAGTACAGGTTGTCTCTGAGGCTCTTGTGTACCTGTAACAGGGTGTACATATGCTGGTTAGACCTTATTTTATTAGCAAGTGGTTAATTTCCATGACCAATAGCAGACTAGCTGGTGAGAGCAGCTTAGAACAGTATTAAAGTCAGCCCATTGGTTTTCAGACTTGTAACTAGACAACTATCACAGACTGTAGACAATTGCTGGTACTTGAGTGTACGACATATGCACATCAATTGCACATAATATACCAAAAGCACATCAAACTGTGCAGTATCAGACCATGATGAAAGAAGTTAAAGTTGGACTGTGAGTAACAAATATTACATTGATTCCCATTCCTAGCTCAATTGTTTTTTTTTGTGTGTGTAATTTATGTTAAGTTAATGTCAAGCGTGTTACTAATTTTTGTCTAGCTAACTCATCACAATTCGCTTTGCAAGTACTAAGTACTTACCGGGTACTCGGTGACTGTGTAAGGCTGGAGGTAGTGCTGGGAGTGGAACATGTCCAGCCGGATGGACAGCGTGCCAAACCCGACCTCCGTGAACTCCAGTCCGCCGGGGATGGGCATGAACTGTGCAGACACGTCCTCTTCCCGCTCGTACTTGCACCTGAGAAATGCACAAGTTGACAATGTACATTACACAGCTTTTCCACTGTCCGCATATAAGGGAACCCGCATGCCGCAGAGCGTAATCGGCTGTTTTAATCCTACATAGAGCGTAGACGGACTGCTCTAATTCAACGTAGAGCGTAATTGGCGCATTTTGCGTAGAGCGTATTCGCCGTTTTATTTCTACGTAATGCGTTGTACTGCCACTTGGATTTAACGTAAAGCTTAATCGGGAGGTTTCCTGAATTCAGCGTAATACGTAGCTGTCTCTCAAAATTTAGTGTAGAGCGTTGTCGGGACCCCCCATGCAGGCTCCCATATAGGCCAGAAATGATGATCCGG
Source organism: Branchiostoma belcheri (assembly GCF_001625305.1). Classification (NCBI taxonomy): domain Eukaryota; kingdom Metazoa; phylum Chordata; class Leptocardii; order Amphioxiformes; family Branchiostomatidae; genus Branchiostoma; species Branchiostoma belcheri. Next base: position 89,884 of record NW_017802935.1, read on the forward strand.
TGAAGGGATGAGCAACTTCAACCAGAAGTGATCTTCCTACCTGGCTGAAGTGATCTGCTATCTGGTACTTAAAGTTCATTTACTTTAGGCTTGGACATTGCTGGCAGAACTGTATTGTATGATAATGGGGAAATACCTGATTAAATTAGGTCATATAATAGATTACTACTCATACGATTGTATGACGTAACTCACTCCTGCCAGTATTACAGCATGGCTTATGTTTCATACCATGATTACATAGTACACATTCCTAGCCACCTCACACCACATCCTCACACCCAGGGCATACTGGGTCACAACCCTGTCAATCAACTGCCTGCTGACAATCCCAGTCTCCACCCACCCACTCACTTGGAATACCCGAGCGCCACCCAAAAGTGTTCTCTGTGATACGTACTTGGAGTAGATGATGATGTCATCGTCACGGGTGATGATGCCTGTTGCGTTGTGGATGTTGATGAGGCTGATCAGGTTGGTGAAGATGACATAGGTTGAGTCAAAGGTTACCTGATGAGTAAAAACATTTTCATATGCAATTTGTATCAAAATCTTCTGTACAGTATGCTGTATTCACCTTTAGTTAAGGCATTTTGACACCTGTTTCTTTATTCGACTTGGTGAAAATGAGTGCCCAGCTTCTTGTTTAGGATGTCCTCTAGTCCCATGTTTGAGGAGAGCCATATCTCGACCATGTGAACGAACTCACCGTACTTGTCGAAAAGGCTAGGTGTGAGTGGTTCATACCCTATAGTCTTAGGTCTTACTCTTCAGCTTGTAGAAAGTTTTATTGCAAGTTCTTGCCTGTAGGCTAATTGTAAGTACAATGTACATGCCCATCATGCAATTAGCATTTAATAAATAACAACAGGATGGGTAACCAAGCCAACCTAGTACTTACCGTAGTGCCACACTGGTACAGGCCAGTCCTTAGCAGGTGGTGTGTACCGTTGAACACTGCCCGGCAGTTCTGGTCTGGAGCCCAGTGCAGGTCATTAGTGTTGACGAGCGCGAGCTGCTCCTCGGGTAAAGCCAGCTCCATTCCCTCATTGGTGCAGGTGGTCTCCGCCCCAACAACTGGAAGAGGATGGTTTTCATCATTGCATACGATATTGTGTGTAAGAGTCTGGTCACATTTGTCTTACGATCATTATATAAATGCAAACTGGGGGCATCCTTGGCACGGTCATGCACACTGTCCTGCAAAACTCAGCTGTATCTGTCTCTTTATGGAAAGGCCTTACCTAAGAATTCTTCATCAAAATCGTACGACAAATGTGACTGCACCTTCTGACTTGCATGATTGTGTGTCAGTCCACCATGTTTTAGTGACAGGCCATGTAATTACTTGGTTGTTGAAGTCCTGTATAGTAGCCTGGGTTCCATCCTCTGTAGTTAACTGCCAGCTCCCTAGGGAGTCAGTGGTAACTACATATGATGCCATCCAGGCTAGCCCTGTAGTGCCCCATTAGGAACGAACATCATCACAAAACCAAATGGTGTTGTGAATCTGCGTTCATGAAAATAAAATAATGAGATAATATTTCTCATCAGTGATCATAATCATTGAAGAGCTATAATTTAGTATTTATCTTACGTGTACATCCTAGACCGTCCTCTGCGAGAACAAGAAGGCTGTTGGAGCATGCGCACTGATGACCTCCAACCGTGTTGATGCAGATATCTTCGCACTTCCCATTGTCGACAGAACACTCGTCGAAATCTGTAAAAAGAGTCACATGATAACATGCAGGATACCAACTCTCCACCAGACTAAAAACATGGGCTGAAAATAGTGAAATTGGCTAAATAGGGAGAATAAGTTACCAGGGGATTTTGGTCTCCATAGAGTTCATTTTCCCTCTCAGGTAGCAGAAATGTTATTCAGGTAGCAGAAATGTTATTCAATTCAGCGTAGAGTGTAATTTGCGCATTTTGCGTAGAGCCTATTCGCCATTTTAATTCTATGTAATGAATTGTAGCACTTGGAATTTATCGTAATCAAGCGTATCAAGCGTAATCAAGAAGTTTCAGTAGAGCGTTGTCGGGACCCCCCCTTGCAGAGTGTAATTTTCTATTATCCATAACTCCTCAGAAATCCCTAGAAGTCGTACTTATTCTCACCTGAACATGCGGTCCCATCCCACTCGTGTCCCGGGTCACACTTGCAGGTGTAAGAGCCGGGCATGTTGGTGCAGCTGGCGTTGGTGGGGCACATGTGCACACCCTCAGCACACTCGTTAACATCTGCAAACATAAGGACAAAAGTTAGTCTGCATATAAAGTTAAACAGAAGGATGTACAGATGTAAAATTGCACTGGAGAATACTCTACACGAATCCAGAACCTTGCCAGGAGCAAGTCTATGTTCTTATATTTGAGGAGACTATTCAGAACCATGCCATATAAAATCATATATTTGTGCTTGGGCTTGTACTGTCCTTGGTGCTGAACTAACAGCTACAGTTAATAGGTGTTGTGTTCTGGATAGTTTAAAACATATCCAGAACCGTGCTTGATTCAAATCTACATGGAGACTATCAAGAACCAAACCTGATCCTCACCCTGACCCTTTCAGACATAAAACTACCGGCTATACAGATACATAACAAAGAAGGAACTATGTGTGAATATTTGAGGTCAGGTCCGAAATAATGCAGTCTCACCTGTACAAGTTTCGCCGTCTCCGACAAACCCTGCGTCACAGATGCAGTCATGTGACCCCGGCAGGTCGATGCAGTGCGCATGCTCGTGGCAACCGTGGGTCCCGTTGGCGCAGTCGTCTATGTCAACTGAATAACATACAGAAATTATTTATTGACACCTAAGTACAGAGACTTTCATAAAGTCTTCTACAACTATTTCAGCACCAGAGACAGACATAACACAGAGATACACTCACACACACACACATGCACACACACGCACACACACACACACACACACACACGCACGCACACACACACACGCACACACACACACACACACACGCACACACACACATGCACACACACACAGTCACATACAAATGTAAGAAATGAACTTGAACTTACATACAGGTATATGGATAAATCAATACTATGAGTTTTTCAGGTCTGTTTTATGTCTGTTTTACTCATATTGCAAAAGAACACCATGTTTTAAACTCATGAAATATGATGAATTTGTGATGTAGAATACAATAATGTCCACAGTATGGTCTGACACGAAACTGAAATATAGAAGATAACGCTTGCATTAAATGATGATGAAGAGTTTAGAACTCCTCTAAAATGTGCAATGCTGTGTTAACTTACTTATACATGTTGTTCCATCCCCGAAATATCCCGGGTCACACTCGCAGATGTACGACCCCCATATGTTGATGCAGGCCGCGTTGGCATGACATATGCCTGGGTCCCGGGCACATTCATCGATGTCTTAGAAAAGGGCAAAAAAACGAGCTTGTAAGACATTTGAAATCAATTGCAATATGCAAAAAGAAGAAGTCTTTGTAGTGGATCCTAGCCGTGGCGACTAGGTAATCCTTTTGTATGATAATAGTAGCCAGTCACGTGATTACTACACAAAAGGCTTGCCACGGATAAGTGGATCCATGATATGGTACCACACTACCTTTAGGACCCGGTTACATTGGTCCTACGATCGTCGTAGGATGCAAACTGAGGGCATTCTTGGGGCACTCGTGCATGTGTTGTACATAATTCAACAGTCTTGTTACAGAAAAGGGTGCCCTAGATCTTTGTTGGAAATAGGTTCTGTCACAGCCTTAAAATCATACGACGTTCTATGATGAATGTGACTGCACCATTACAGAAAGGTGCTAGCCTATCAACATTGAAGAGAAGTTTGAAAAAGGCATGCATAATTCATTTGTCATGCATTGTATGTACAAGAAACACATTGGATAATAGTATTAGTACCCTCGCATTCCTTGTTGTCCTCCAGACTTAAAAACATCCCCGCCGGGCAGGCACAGTGGTACGACCCGACTGTGTTGACGCATGCGTGGGAACAGTTGCCGTTGTTGTCCCGACACTCGTCAACATCGTGGGTCCCTAGAAACAGTGAACATGATGTCAACACCAATCTATCTACAACAAGAAATCAGAGATTTCGGTCTTCCGGGAAGTATGTAATCCTCGGCTTTCCAAACTCCCCATGTCGACATCTATGATTCATGCTGGCTCCCAGCCAGATTCTGTGACCTTTACGTTCTCACCCCATTTTCAGACCCCTTGACCTCCTGTCATTCTGCCTGTCAATCCTTTCCCATCCAAGTACTGTCAACCTACTATGTCCAAACAAAACAGACACACAAAGCCATGTAGCTTAGCCTCCCAAAAATATTTATTCCGTACATGTATATCATCATAAGTATTAACATCCGACTTTCAATGAATATCTTTTATTGTCAGATGCAGCTTGCTTCCAGATCATGATAGAATGGATTTGCGGCACTTGGGACTCAAAAGCACGGATTGCGCTGGGCAAAGGAGGATAAAAATCTTTACACTCCTTGCTTGGGCGCTGATGGATTTTTATCGAGCAAACTATGGAGCAATATCGATCATCTAATGTTCTTTCAATAAATCTTTCAATGGTTGAGTGAAAGTACTAGTAGTTCATCTTACCCATGTACACAAGAGTCATGCACCGCTGGTCAGAGTTCTCCCTGTGGAAGTGAAAGAAAACAACCATTTGTACATGTATTCTTGAGAAATCTAGGCTCAAGGAGGTTCATTGCTACAATACAGAGTAGATAGACGATTATGATAACTTAGTACTCTGCCCTCTTATGTTGTTTCTCTTTCTTTTTGCTGTGCTTCCTTCATTTCAGATTTGGGGTCATCTAAATTTGTATAACAAATAACAAAATAAAGCAGGCCTCTGGAAAACGTGAATAAAACATTTTCGACCGAGTAGGGGGCTGATACAGACTACCGGGCACCTTTCACCCGTTGATGACGTCTACCTTTCGTTCATGTCACGTGACAGATTTGGTTATTTCAAGTTGAGAAGGATGAAAGGAATGATCAAACGCTTGTTGGTAAGCGCTTTACTTTGAGTACAGAATCAGCGTATGAAACCTTACAGTGTCATAGATGAATTTACTTTAAAAAAAAAGGATTTATTCCAGCATTTTGATTGAATCGAGCATCATGGGGGCAGTGTATCATCTTACACAAACAATCATGAAAGTCACTGATACTCTGGCCTTCCTCAGTAGACTAACCCAGTGAGGCTTGTCATGTGGCTTCTTTTTATTGTTCTTGTCTATACTACTTCCTGAGAGGAGTGAAAGAGGCTATTTACATCAGGGCCCATCAGCCTCCACTCAACCGTGACGGAGACGGCATCGTCTACCAGATACTTTTGACCCAGTGTTGATGTCACACTTCAAAGAAATCATGTGACAAGCCTCACTGGGTCAGTCCACAGAGGAAGACCAGAGTGGCTGGTCGAAAGCTCTGCGTGAGAGAACGTTTGGTGTTGGATATAAAGTTTTAACTCTAAACAAGGATCAGGAATGATCAAAAGCTTGTTGTTAAGTGCTTTACTTTGAGTACGAAAATAGTGTATAAAACCTTACAGTGTCAAAGATGGATTATTGAGTCAATCGTCATGGGGGAAGTGTATCATCTTACATGTTGCTGTCCTGAGCCCGGAAACAGAAAATGTGCTGTCCGAGTTGCGCCTGGGTCGGCGACCACGTGATGTTGACGTAGGCGTGGTGGGGCATGTCGGGATCGTTGACCAGGTCTGACTTGATCATCCCACGTGGGGAAACTGTTGCAATTTCCACGATACTGTTATAATAAGTAAGACACAGTAAGAGTGAAAAACAGGCAACATTAGAAGGTCTTTGAAAGCGAGCAAACCATAACGTTTTTCCTGCAGCACACAAGCCCCCCCCCCCCATTTCAGCACCAAGGACATTGTCTGTAGGTTAAGTATCAGGTATCAAAGTAGCCGGGGCGACTCTTGATTCGGGCTTACATTGCATTACCCTCCGCAAGATGCAATGTAAGCCCGAATCAAGAGTCGCCACGGCTAGTATCAAAGGAACAAACAAAGATTTAAGGCATTTTTTTTTCTCCAGGACCTATCGTACAGTGGAAGTTGCTGCTACCAAGTACAAGTACATGTGCAGGTATCGTCAGTGGACAACTTGAAACAACACAGCAAAGATTAGGTGTGTCGTGTGTTAGGTCGCTTAGTGTAATATATACTGCTGGAATGTTGTAATGGGGTGTACAAGCAGGATGGGATACAGGTGTGGAGGGAAGGCTGCATACTTCCTTTCCCCAAGAAAGGAGACCTGTCCCTCACTGCTAACTACAGAGGCATTACACTCATGCCAATTGCTGCTAAGGTTTACAATGCTATGCTGCGTAATCGAATCCAACCTGAAATTGAAAAAGTCCTTCGTCCAAACCAGAATGGTTTTAGAAAGAACAGATCAACTATGGGGCAGATTCTGACGGTGAGAAGAATCATTGAAGGTGTCAGAGCAAAAAACCTGGAGGCTGTCATGCTGTTTGTGGATTTTTCCAAGGCTTTCGATTCGCTTCATCGAGAGAAAATGGCTGATATACTGAGAGCCTATGGTGTGCCGAGGGAAACAGTAGACGCTGTGATGATGCTCTACAAGGACACAAGATCCATGGTTCGATCACCTGACGGGGACACAGACTTTTTCAACATTCATGCTGGAGTGCTACAAGGGGACACCCTTGCGCCATTTCTCTTCATCATTGCATTAGATTATATTCTGCGTACCTCTGTCGACCCACACAACAAGCTCGGTTTCACTTTGGAGCGAGCTAGGAGTAGAAGGCACCCTGCCAAGAGGATCACAGATGCTGACTATGCAGATGACCTTGCACTTCTTGCAAACAGAGTCGCAGATGTGGAAACCCTACTACATGCACTGGAAGAGGCTGCATCCGGGATAGGACTGTATGTCAATGCCAAAAAGACTGAATATATCTGCTTTAACCAACATGGCAAGATTCAGTCCCTGAATGGAACCTATCTCAATGAGGTGGAACATTTCACCTATTTGGGAGGTGACATTTCTTCCACTGAGAAGGACGTCTGCATTCGCATAGCAAAAGCTTGGGGGGCACTTAACGACCTAAGGACAATATGGAAATCCACATTGTCAGACAACATTAAAAGGAATTTCTTCAGGGCGGTGGTGGAATCTGTGCTTCTGTATGGCTCATCAACGTGGACACTGACAAGGAAACTTGAGAACAAACTTGACGGAACGTACACACGTATGTTACGTGCAGTGCTCAACAAAAGCTGGAAAAAACATCCGACCAAGGCAGAACTGTATGGGACTCTACCATCTGTGTCAGCCACCATACGGGAGAGGAGGGCCAGATTTGCTGGACACTGCTACAGACACAAAGACGAGCTCGCTAGTGAGCTGTTACTCTGGGCACCAACCCATGGACACTCCAGCGCAGGGCGACCCCATCGTACCTTCATCCACCAACTTGCTGAAGATGCTGGGGTGAGGGCCGAACACCTAGGGCAGTTAATGGCGGACAGAGCGGCATGGCGAGAAAGAGTGGACTTGGTCCGGGCAATTCGCCCGACCTGATGATGATGATGTAATATAACCAGCCGCAAGATACAGAAGGTGGTGTGTTACGCCAAGGGCCGTAAACCGGCTATACAGATACGTATGCAGATTGTGGTTTAGCATATCGTTAGAATGAAGCTTGCTATGTCCATACCTTGCTCCCGGACTTTGCGCCTCCGCCTCTATAACTGCATGGTAGGTTCCACCACCCTGTCCCCGGCCTCTGTTCACTCACTCACTCACTCACTCACTCACTCACTCACTCACTCACTCACTCACTCACTCACTCACTCACTCTCTCACTCACTCACTCACTCACTCACTCACTCACTCACTCACTCACTCACTCACTCACTCACTCACTCACTCACTCACGTAGCTCCGGGACTCTGTGCCTCCGCCTCTATAACTGCATGATAAGTGCCCCCGGCCGGTATGACCACCCTGTCCCCGGCCTCAGGCGTCTGTCCGATCAGCTGGGGCTTCAGGTTGCACGGGGTGTTAGAGGTGTAAGCTGGATGGAGGGAACAAATGAAAAGGAAACTAGAAAGGCCAATATTTGCTTTGGAGCAAATATAGCGATGGGTTCACCACATTTTACCACATGGCAGGGAAAGAATGAGAAACACAAGGGAAAACAATGCTTTACATTGATATAACTATAGTATGAAGTAACATACAACTAAGACTACAACAGTTGGATAGCTATTCCCTACATTATTGGTTAGGATTGCATAATGCAAACTGTTGATTTTTCAAGATAAAAAGAAGCGTTCATAGCCCGCATTCCAATGCTGGAGCAGGAAAGCTTAAAATACCTACCAAAACACTTGAATACAGACATACTGTCAGTATGGCATGGCTCTGTGCAGGTGTAAATGAAGTTAAGCCAGTTAAATCCCAACAGCCAATCAGCAAGGAGAATAGAGGAAAGCTGCATGCCTATTGGTTGATGCCTTGCATGCCATTGTGATGACTCATGTCCAAATGTGGTAAACACTGCACACTTACACAGTAATACATTAGCTATTACACAGCCAAAAAACTCAAATAAAACCATTCTAAAAGCCTGTATCACAATAATTTAAAAAACGCCTAGGGGTATTTGCCCACTGTACCTCCATACCAAATTTCAGGACCTTAGGCCCTAAAATGAAGAAGCTGAATCCATTTAAAGATATGGCAGGAGGAGGAGAAGGAGGAGGAGAAGGAGAAGAAACATCAGAAAAAGCAATATGGTTTCACCACACCACTTCGTGGTGTGGTGAACCCATAATAAACGAAAAATACGCAAATGAGCAGAAAGTAAATACACGAACAGAAATGCCCCTGCAGTTCCAGAACAAGCTGCCAGGGGAAAAGCTATCTGTACCACCAAAAAATAAAGGCCATAGCATGTCCAAGACAAAAGACACAAAAACATTCTACTGTAGTACCCAGGAAAGCCATAAGGAGGCCCATAAACTACAGTGCCATTGCTCATCCCAAGACCTACCTACATACCAAATATCATCAGGATCCATTCAGGCCTACACACATACACACTCACACACACGCACACACACACACACACACACACACACACACACACACATACATGTATACACACACATACACACACACATACATATAGAATACAACACGGGGTATTCCGTATTGCCCGAGGTACCAGCCCGACCGCGCGTCGGATCGCCCGACGGCCGAAGGCCGGAGGGAGATCCAAATCGGCGGGAGGGCTGGGACCGAGGGCGATGCGGAATACACCGTGTTGTATTTTATTTATGTCATACCCACCCACGAAAACACGCCTTTCAATGCGAAATGAGCAAAAAATTGGTGTCCCTAATCCCCAAAAACGCAACAACATCAATTCCAACGTCCGAATTTTGCACTCGAATTTTTGAAAGCGTTGCACACGGTTAGGGCGAAACGCGTTCGAATCGTTCTGTGGAACATTTGGAAGGCCCGGGCCGTACGCGTTAAGAACCCCCGGGCCGTACCGCTAGTTATCACACGGGCCGGAACCCCCGTATCGAATGTAATCGCGGCCCAGGTAGGACATAAATACATGTATACACACATACACACACACACACACACACACACACACACACACACACACATGCACCTACCGTCGACCAGGAACTGCACAGGCACCCTGCTGAGTCCGGACCCGGCTGTTCTTGGCGCTCCCGGCGGATAGTCTTCCAGGGTCAAGGCTATGGCGTACCAGCCGGGCGTCAGCATGCCGTGCGACGTGTTGTACGAAATCTCACAGGTGTCCTATAGTGTAAGTACAGGGTTAGTGTTAGTGTTAGTGTTAGTGTTAGTGTTAGTGTTAGTGTTAGTGTTAGGGCTAGGGTTAGGGTTAGGGTTAGGGTTAGGGTAGGGTTAGCGCTATGGCGTACCAGCCAGGCGTCAGCATGCCGTGGGACGTGTTGTACGAGATCTCACAGGTGTCCTATAGTGTAAGTACAGGGTTAGTGTTAGGGTTAGGGCTAGGGCTAGGGCTAGGGCTAGGGTTAAGGTTAGGGTTAGGGTTAGGGTTAGGGTTAAGGTTAAGGTTAAGGTTAGGGTTAGGGTTAGGACTAGGGCTAGGACTAGGACTAGGACTAGGACTAGGGCTAGGGTTAGGGTTAGGGTCAGGGTTAGGGCTAAGGGTTAGTGTTAGGGTTAGTGTTAGGGCTATGGCTATGGCTAGGGCTAGGGCTAGGGTTAGGGTTAGGACTAGGGCTAGGGCTAGGGCTAGGGCTAGGGCTAGGGTTAGGGTTAGGGTCAGGGCTAGGGCTAAGGGTTAGTGTTAGGGTTAGTGTTAGGGCTAGGGCTAGGGCTAGGGCTAGGGTTAAGGTTAGGGTTAGGGTTAAGGTTAGGGTTAGGGTTAGGGTTAGGGTTAGGACTAGGGCTAGGGCTAGGGCTAGGGTTAGGGTCAGGGTTAGGGCTAAGGGTTAGTGTTAGGGTTAGTGTTAGGGCTAGGGCTATGGCTAGGGCTAGGGCTAGGGCTAGGGCTAGGGTTAGGGTTAGGGTTAGGACTAGGGCTAGGGTTAGGGTTAGGGCTAGGGCTAAGGGTTAGTGTTAGGGTTAGTGTTAGGGCTAGGGCTAGGGCTAGGACTAGGGTTAGGGTTAGGGTTAGGAATCCGAGTCCGGAATCGTGACGGAGACGCTTCCGAGCGAATCCGGAAAAAATGACTGGGATACAAAAAAAAAGACTATCGTGCATGGAAAGGCGTCGGTTTTGTGGGAAAGAACGTCATGATTATTTCATTTTACCTCATCCAGGTGTGAGAAGGGCAGTGGGTCGCAGGCCTCCCCGCACTCATGGAACACGGAGGAGTAGTAACACTTCACGGTGTCGCCGTCTGAGTCTTCGGTCGGGATCCGGACTACGGCGTCACAGCTGCTCTGGATCCTACAGGGCAGGACGGTTGAATTGTGTGTGAGACGGAATTTTAGGACGAATTACGATTAAATGAACTGAATACGTTCAGGTGCAGCCTCGTTGTACGAACGTAAACGAAAGACATTCTTAGGATAGTCGTGCAAATTCCGTACTGAACATTGATCCTCGTTGGCGGTTGGTTCACCAAATACGTACAACCCTACGACGAATTTGACCGTACTTTATATTGTGTACTGCAGTATGCCAGAGTCTTAAGTCTATAAGACTCTTACCTTTGGCCCAAAACATTAACCTGTACTAAAAGCATTTCCCCATGTGTGAACATGTTTTAGCTCCGGATCTGACGTGACTTCCCCACAAGCAAACGGAGGGACGGGTCCTGATGTCAGCCCTGGTCCTGTTAGTTTACATTGTAAAACCCTGTGCGTGTACTGACGGGGAGAGAAAACACAACATTTTAGCCCTTACCTGTGTATAGCCGAGCTGGCAGTGATGGGAGAGGAGTTGGGTCGGCCGGTGTCGCCTCTCACGCCGATGTCGAACTGAGTCCTGACCTGCCAGTCTGGATCGTGGGTGCCGCCTCCGGGACGGAGGACGGAGATCCAACAGCAGCCGTCAAAGCTGTGGTGAAAGGTGAAAATGAGTACCTAGCTTCGGTTAGGGACGGCTGTTTCATCCAGAACCGTGTTTTATCCAGAACTATGCTCAGGCTCAGTTCTGGACAGTCTAGGCTTATCCAGAGTCGTGCCTGGGACAAATCTACGTCCAGAACCGTGCCTGGTCCTAACCCTATGTCAGGCATGGAACTAGACAGGCACGGTTCTGGATAGTCCAGGCGAACAGCTGTTGTCCAGGCGTCCGTCATACATCCGTATGGCCTTACGCAGCTTCTTCTTGCTGTACAGAACTGGTGTACATGTGTTACTCCTAGGACTCGGAGGTTTATCGGTTATGCGAAACAAATAAACAAACAAGTAGGTATCATCAACGAGTTAACGTAACATCACCTGACGGTGTATGTCCCGTTGGCCGCGGTTACGTTGCTGACCGTGGTTGCGTTGCGCAGGTTGACCGTGAGTGTGTTAACGCCCTGTTGCCAGTCCTCCTGCACGCTGTATCAATCAAATGGTATTTCTATCATGAAAGTTCATCTGTGTTGGTAGTTACATGTTTAAAGTTTAAACTTTTGGTCTAACACAAAAAATTCTCTCACCTAGAGACTGAACAAGACTATTTCTTGAGAGGGGTGAAGGAAGCCATTTACATCAGGGCTCATCACCCTTCATTGAACCGCGACGGGGGCCGACATCGTCTACCAGATACCTTTGACCCAGTGTTGACGTCACACTTCACGTGACAAGTTTCGTGACAAGCTTCACTGGGTCAGTCTACTGAGGAAGACCAGAGTGACTGGTCGAAAGCTCTAGGTGAGATAATTTTTTTGTGTTGGACCAAAAGTTTAAACTTTAAACAAATGGTATTTCATTAATAAAAACAAGGACCTTGCAGCCAACGGTTGAATTACGCCCTGCTGTACAACGATATTCATTTACACAAACATTAACACAAATATCTAGATCAATAGAATACACAAAGTCTTTGGCATGCAACATCCATGATGGATGTCAATAAGACAAACAATGACTGTTCAAGAGGTAAGTCATGAATGCTACTCTGTTTATAACACTCTGTTCTACACCCTGGTTTTACATTTGGTGAGACTCAGTTGGTTACTGGAGCGAGTGGTGCGCTCAGTTGTGGTGCCCCTCCTTGTTGCGGTAGCCAGTGTTGGAAGCTAGTCTCCACCAGACTTCTTTGCGGGCTGAATAAATCGTAGAAATCGGCCTAAAAAGGGCAAATGGAGCTTCTCTGGCCGGCTACCTTCTCATGCCAATATCTACGATTTATTCAGCCCGCAAAAGAAGTCTGGTGGAGACTAATTGGAAGTCCTTCGAACGGAGAACTTTGCTAGCAAAATTCAGGCAAAGTACCTGTAGTCGGTACAGTAGAAGCTTGCGGGGATCCTGCCGTTAGGAGTGTTCCACGTCCCCTCCCCGCTCATCAGCTCGTTGTTGTCGATCGCGTGCTGGTCGCACTCGCCAGCGTTACTGGACAGCCGCCAGCCCATGCGGTAGTTACAGTGGACCTAAGCCGGTTAAGAACAAGATGGTAAGGTGGTCTTGTATTTTGGGTTATTGACTTGGAATCTAAAGGTTCTGGGTTCGAATCTCTAGCAGGTCGAATGTTGCGCCCCTGGGAAAGTTCTTTACATCTCAGCCATACCTAGAAGAGGAATTTGAAGAACCCACCACATTAAAGTGAAGATGGATAGCCCTTATTTTTTTTATTGTACAGTCATGCAAAGGTAATACTAACGTACTTATACATTGACAAGACTTATGATACTGATCTAAAACATAGGTTCTAATTATAAAACCACTCTAATACAACGGTTTGGCTTCTTCTCATCTCTTGTTATGCTGGATATACATGCATAGGTTGAGATGGTGGCGTAGGTTGAGTAACATAGCCTGATTAAAACGCACACGAAATGTTAGATGTGTGGTTGTGCGTTGTGACAGCTACTTTGTTGTTTGGTGATGGCGGTTATGAAGAACAAAGCATCTAATTGATTGAAACTTATTTTCCCTATGGGTTAAGAATAAGAGATGCCATCAAAACCTACAGATACCATTTAACTAGTTTAACTTTTATTAGGAAGGCCTGGTGGAGGCTACACCCTTGTATCTGTATTGTAAAAAGTCTTACCAGGTCCGTGTCGTCCATGTCAGGTGTACAGGAGATGGTCCCGCCCCGGAAGTGGGACGCGTCCACAGACGCAGCTGCCAGGAGGGCGACGAAGACGGCAACGCTTGGTCCCAACATGGTGATATCCTTCTATTTAAAAAAAAGTAGAAACAGAAGACTCGTCAACATGGTTTGTTTCATACAGCTGTTTGCATGGTCAGTCGCATGCTGTATCCAGAAGCGAGCCTATCTAGTTCTATGTCTGAAAGGTTAGGGTCAGGATCAGGCACGGTTGTGGAAAGTCTCCGCATGCATAGATTTGCCCCAGGCACGGTTCTATCCAGAACCTTGAACTATAAACGACAGGTAGACCATCGTCCACAGGTCAGAAAACTTGTCGAAACGTGGCGTCTTTTTTTGAAGATCACAACTAGTTCCCACTTACGTATTGCATGTCCAACTTGCGAGGGTTGCAAAGAACTTGTGAGGAATAATTCCTACGTTGGATAATGAAAGAGTCTCATTCACTCTGACATTGTCACGGTCGTGTTTGCCGACACGTGTGTCAGTATGCATATTCACGCGGCACATAACGTAACTAAAGACCTGGTTGTTTGCGGAAAGGGCGTCAACTTAAAAGTTGTTCAAAAGTTCTCATTGACATACTGTCAAAAAAATCACCCAAAAGGAACTTTTAAAAGCTGTATTGCGTCAATGAATCGTTAAACATCCAGGTAATGAGATACTCACAGAAACAGTTACTCAAGCAACTGGATAGATTTTACAAACTGTCGAAAAGTATTGGATGCTACTTTAAACGTCTGACATTTTTGCAAAATCTATCCAGTTGCTTGAGTTTCAAGTTTATTTATTTCACCAGGGCATACCTCAGATCAGTTGATCTGATTTTCAGGTATCCCTGGGCACACATTAAAAATAACATTACACAAGTTCAACGCAACAATATACAACAAATATTACAAACATTTACATATTATACAAAACAATCACAGTATACAATATAGGCACATTTCATCTGCGGTCATCTACAGTCCGTCTTTAAATGCTGACGTTGCTGTCAGTTGCCGCTGGTCAGCAGCAAGACTGTTCCACAGGACAGGCCCTTGGTACTGCAGACTGCCCTTGAGAGATTCCACATGTGCTTTGGGAGTGAGCTTGAGCATGTGCTTGAGTAACTGTTTCCATGTGTATGCTCTAGCTTGTTTCACTCACACAAGCCCCGTTTTAATTGGGGAATAACAAACTAAAAAAAAGAAGGAAAACTAGACAGGAGGGACAAGATTTTTCTTAATTATTTTCTTTTTTTGTAGCTTTTTGACGTTTACTAAGACATAGAAAAAGGAAATAAGACAGAAAAGGGATGTGTCAAGCTACCCAACTCCAGTCCGACTTTCGACATTATACTATGCTGAGTCAACAGTTACATACAAGATACAACCGTACACTTGTGGCCCTTAATGTCCACTTTGAATAGTCGAATCAATTAGGGGACGTTTGCATTCAGTCACACAGACGTCTGCAACAACTACGCGGAAGAACTGCGTCAAGGTAAGTTGACAAACCGCCTTACGATAGCCGTTGCCATGGCGACTGTTGCTAGGAGGCCATTGCCGCCTGAAGGAACGCAGGTGACCTACTTGTAAGATCAAAAGCCAACACCTAGCTGTAGAACCATTACCGTTGCACCCCAGAACTTTAATTATAAAACACTACTTTTATAATGTGCGAAGACATCATTGACGTCGTTGAGTTATAGCCAATTTAAGGCCCAACGTAGGAATTAACTTCAGTGTTATTCAAACCGTGTCAATATACATGTACTTGCAAGGCAGTATGGACCATGCAGACGGAGGTTTCAAAATGCTCCAAAAGACAACGGCTAATCTGGCTATCTAAAAGAACGAATAACAAATATGTACTCAATGCAAAATGAAAGAAATAAAACCACCTCGCCAACCAACGGTCCTTAACAACCAGCCGACAACGCATTATAACAAATGTAACGTCACTACTACTACTACTGGTGGGGCACTGGTTTAATAAAGTTGCCATTGACATTCAATGTAATCACATTATTTCGTGGTCTACCGTGAGAAGCCAGTTGTCTCGCCCAGTTTCACACTGAGGAACGTAGCGGCATAAAATGATGTCGTACGAGGCGGTCACATTCGTCGTAGGCCGTCGTTAATCTCCAAGCAGATCCCTTTCGGTGGCAAAAAGATAGTATCAAATTGGCCAGGCAGTATCCATTAGCCAGAGACGCTCCGCGGCCACCGACGGGGGTCAGGACAAAAAAAAGGCCATATATAAAAAGGTAACGATCATTCCCCTAAAACCTCTGCTTGGAGAGTAGGCCGTCGTAAGACTTTGACACCGTAAAAGTTTCAGGCTGAGGCTGTGATGGAACAAATTTCGGACAAAAATCTAAGACAACCCTTTTCCGTAAGACATTTGTACGACATGATGAAAGACTATCCCAAGAATAATTTCTCAGTTTGCGACGGAAGTTGTCTTTCGTACAACAAATGTGACTGGGATATCTGTATCGTATCCAGAACCGTGCCTGTCTAGTTCTAGTCCCGAATGGGTTAGGGTTAGGATCAAGCACGGTTCTGGATAATCTCTGTAGATTTACCCCAGGCACGGGCTATCTAGAACTGTGCCTAAGCAATTCTGGCTTACAACACGGACCTGTACTTCGAGCTTACCTGTACTCCGGTGGAGTGAAGGGGTCTTGCGAGGTGCGAGTGTGGTCCCGGTTTGCAAGGGACTGGGCGTCGTCGCGCACTTAGTCGTGATTTAGTACACTACAAAGAATGAATAAAGGGTCATTTCTCATCTTGTTCTCAATGCTCGCGCATTGTAAGTAAGCAAATACCAGATTATACCAGTCAAGTTTTTGTTTTCTCATCCTTCACGGTTCTTTTTGTTGTACGGTAGGCTAATTAGCGGGGAGGGAAACGTGACTCCATTTTGTGCGGGCAGACCGTGGTGAAGGTAAACCGCTGGCTTATCAAGCTATGACGTCCCTCAGTCAGACAGCCGAAACGGCACGTTCTCGTGTAGTAACGTTTATATTGAATCAGTGCCCACAGGCTCCTTGGAAATCGAAAAAGGGCGCCGGCGATATATGAAACTACCTGTGTCGAGGGGGATATGTAAATATTGCTCCTCAAATGCAGTGGAAGACGAAATTCATTTCATCTCTAACTGTCCATTTTATGACGACATCAGAAAACAATCATTTACCACCGTGTCCAAAATGCTCCTTTACTTCCCCACCATTCCCTACCACGAAGAAACAATTTTACTACTAAAATCAAAGAGCCCACATATAGAAGAAGTTGGTAAATTCGTCTTCCATTGCCTAAAAAGACGAAGTCAAACCCACTAAAACTACCATGTATGTTGTAGAATATAATATAATGTTAGACGTAGATATAGTCTCACATACCACTGTATTTTCTTTCTCATGTTGTTTGTAACTGCAATTAGCCCTCGGGCATGTATTTACAATAAACTTTCACATTATATTGAAACCACAGTGCATTTAAACGGACCTAGTTACTTTAGTAATTCTTTCCAAACAGAGTCAGAGGCTTAGGCTTCGGTTTATCATGTTTACCGAAGGAAAACATGATGTTTTTGCTCAGTTTCCTTCCTCTTCTTCTCCAAACACTAACCTCTGGCCTCGAGGACGAATCTTGAAAAGAAAAGGGGGAGTAGTGTAACAGTGGGGGGTTCATAGGCGGCCGATGAGTCTAGACCTTTTCGGCCGAGTGGTTAGTTTGGCCTAGTGGCGTCGGAGTCTGAAGCTGGTGCTCGGGAGGTCGTGGGTTTGAACCCCGACCCGGGACCAGGGGTTTACATCTGTTTCTACTCACTCCTCCTGTTTCTTACAACAGTACAAATGACAAGTGGAGCTTAGTGACAGGTATTGAAGTAGTGAGACTTGTGCTAGCTATTATTGTTTGAGTAATTAAGATATGTTAGGTTTTATTCGACATTAGGTCTTATTCAACAAATTTATTTTATTGTTTGTTATTTTCTTTATGTAGTTTGCCATACATTGTACCTTGTGCAATTGTCGTGCAATAAAGTTCTTCTTTACTCAAAGAGAAACAGAAGACATAATCTATCTGGACTTCAGTGCCATACTGATAGGCGGCGCTTTTAAACGAGATGACGTAATCATTACAGGTTCGAGTCGAAATCAAAATGGCGACAGGCTGACGAAGAGGAAACTGCAGCGTAATATTCAGACGTCAAATAATCCCAAATACTGCAAGGTAGGAGATTCACATGTTAACAGCCGACTACAAGAAGATATCCGTAATGTTTTTGTCGAGTTGCGTCCCTATATGTACAATAGTTGGCGCAAAATCTGTAATTTCTGGTGTTGTGTTTACATAAGACCAGCTGGTAGATGTACCTTGAATATTGAAAATCATTATCAAATTTGACCTCGGCACTCGTAAACAAGGACCGTTTTCTAAAATAACCTAGCCCTCTAATAGTCCAAGTGGTTAAGGCATGAAACTATGCAATGTCTTCAGTTGTATCGAGCCGTTTTCTTGGCTCAGGCGTGGTTATTATTCGGTATTTTGTTTGGTATTTTTGTCTGTTTACGTCCGGTGTATGTTTTGACTGTAAGTAATTCAAAACACAGAGTACGTTCTGACTC
Organism: Branchiostoma belcheri; assembly: GCF_001625305.1. Lineage (NCBI taxonomy): Eukaryota > Metazoa > Chordata > Leptocardii > Amphioxiformes > Branchiostomatidae > Branchiostoma > Branchiostoma belcheri. The sequence goes on from NW_017802935.1 coordinate 108,334, forward strand.
AGCGACCAGCAAATGGTCATTCGATTGACCAGCTTTCGATTGACCTGTTACTCCTGTATAACATCGCACAGCGAAATTCGGAAATAATTTGGAACACAAACGACACAAACATGCACGTTCTGTAAATTATTATTCTCCGCATATCAGTAGAATTATTTATTGGCTTTAGTACAACGTTTCACAAAGACTGCTACAAATACTCATATTTTCCACAAACTGTCAGAGATTGGAACATTTTGCCCCAAGAGATAACTGATACTGCGGAACCCACGAAGTTCAACGCTGCAGTACTTCAACACCTTAAAGAAGCAGCAATAGCGCATCGCACAGCTCCCCTGCACGCTTTACCCCAATCTAGGGGTGTTGTGCAGAATCCGTACAAGACAAGACAAGACAAGACAAGATCTAACGTTCGGGGATTTTCTTATGTTTGCATCATCATGCTTAGTCATAGCCATATGCCATTATGTCTCACCTGAAAGTTTAATTATCTAACTAACCTTTCTGCCAGCAATTTTCAATCATTGCCCAACATTTGGCTTTAGTTTGGTTGGCCTGTGCTTGGTGATGACAACCTTGTCCCTTGTGTGTTGTTAAGGCACGAATCTATCATCCAAAAAACCCATTTAAGTTGGAATCGATTTCTAACTGCGAGACCATACGGTCCCTATCCATCCTTACAACTGGGGTCGTGTGGCGTAGCGGCAGAGCATTCGGCTCGGAAGCAAGAGGTCACGGGTTCGAATCCTGCTTTACACAATTTTCCTCACTTCACTCAGGTGAAAATGAGCATGCCAGAATGATCATTATCATGATCATGGGCATTAGAGGAAAATACCAACCAACTGCCCTGAATTCTAACACTGATGAACTGTGTCCGTAGAATGTGGATGGAATGTTGTGTTGTGAGCAACTTGCTTTAGGACAGGTGTACTATGTGTGCTGTTGTACCATACAGACATATACAAAGGAAGTCTTTGTGTGTACATGATGTGCCTTTCTTGAACAAAGGTCTTTTTCTAACAAAGGCACCTGCTCCAATATTTCTGGCACATGACAGTTATGTAGTCCAATATTTCATGTTGACTTGCTTTTGTTCCTATTTATATATTTGGTTATTATCTGTTTAGTGATTGTGTGTTGTTTCAAGAGAAAAAAAAATTATCCCCATTTAAGCCAGTTTGCCTTGATTTTGAGAACATTTATAATGGTTTGTTCAATTATAAAAAAAAATCTGTTACAATAAACAATAATGTTACTAGCAGAAATACCAGTTTTGCCTGCAAATGCGAATTGTGACTGAACTGTCTGTCTTTCCAATGTTAGAGTTTAAAGAAGAGAATGACTTATATATAAACTTACAATCCTGTAATCATTTATCCAAAATGTTGTTTAGACTATTGTTTGTGATCGAGTCATTGTTTTTTCACTTCTTTTCCCAGTCTCCAGTTATATCTACCACAAACAGTGATGTTGTTTACTGTTGTTTAGTGTCTGAGGCCTTCAGTGTCACCTTCAGTGTTGTTTGTGACTGACTCTATGTTCTCTTCCAGTCTCCAGGTATATCTATAACAGAAACAGTGATGTCTACTGTCTGAGTACTTCTGTGGCACAAGAGACATCCAACCAACCTGCTTTATCAGTACTTGTGAAAGAGGCCTCGAAGAGAATAGCGTCGCCATGTTGTACGTTTTCCTGGTCGACACCGGCATCATGCTGACCTTTGACATGAGCCTGGCCCTCCAGCCGTGAGTAATATGATATCATAATAAGCTTGTCAGCAGGTTGTAATATGTTATCGTAATATGATATCGTATTATGTTTGTGAGCAGGATGTAGATTTTAAGGGCATCCAATTTGAAATTTCAGGGCAGCAGCTAGAACCAGGATGAGAAAATCTGTCTGACATTGACATATACTGACGTTTTTTAATGCATTTACGTCATAATTTCATACTTAAAGCCTTTAGAATAGGGTTATACATTCTGTTCAATTTCAGGGGGTTTTCTAGAAAAATTTAGCATGAGGGAGCAGATCGCAAGCATGACAAGGAACAAAGCGACCAAGGGTTTTATTTTAATAAGAGTAGCCACTTAGGGTTCAATTTGAAAATTGGTATGAGGGAGCTGGCTGGTTACATGAGGGAGCAGCTCCCTAATTCCCCTGTTTAGAAAAAACCCTGCTATCTTATATCGTGCACACAAATTTTTTTTCTGTGCAAATATTTTTAGGTTAGGTGCACCAATGCCATTCCCAAGAATGAATTTCAAGCCTTGGAAGTCTGAATAATTTGTAGAAATACCCATCTGCAGTCTGCATTTTGCAGGGACATTTTCAATACTACAGAATAAAAATTAAGCAACCTGCAATTTTGCAGACTGAAAAAATCAGGCTAGGGTTCAATGGTGTTTATTGTTTAAGAGCTCTTGTTACTATTAAATTGTCATATGGTATTGGGTTTAGGTCATTTGCAGAAAGTATTTCTGAATTGCAGAACAAAAGTTTGACATTCTGCAATATTGCAGAAGACTGGAAAAAAATTTCTACCCCTCAAAGATTTTGCACGAGAAAAAGATGTATGTTTCTTTGTGTTTCCTGTTTGTTTGAAGTTAAAACTTTTGATCCAACAGAAAGAAGTTCTCTCACCTAGAGCTTTCGACCAGTCACTCTGGTCTTCCTCAGTAGACTGACCCAGTGAGACTTGCAATTTATCTCATGGCTTCTCTGAAGTGTCAGCCTAGTGAGGAAGACCAGAGTGACTAGTCTAAAGCTCTAGGTGAGAGAACTTTTTGTGCTGGCCCAAAAGTTTTAACTCTAAACATGTAACTACGAACACAAATAAACTTTCATGATAGAAGGAAAAGGTGTATGTTTGTTTGTGTTTCCTGTTGTTTTGCAGAGTGAATGTCCTTCAGCAGGAGGTGGCCAGGTCTCTGTGTGTACCTGCGGACAAGCAGGTGATGCTGATCAGTGGAGGCGACATGCTGGAGAGCAAGTCTCGTGTGTGCAGCTACAGCGCAGGAACGGTGAGGATGTAGCACAAGTTTGCTCTTGTTTGTTTCTTTATTTTGCATAACCAGTAAATCACCTACTAGGCGTAACACATCAGTTTTGTACAGTAGGTACAAGCTCATGCTTAAGACTGGACTGTATGGTATGACCCACTCATGGTGGATTTTGACATGCTGGAGAGCAAGTCTCGTGTGTGCAGCTACAGCGCAGGAACGGTGAGGACACTAGTAAACGTGTATTCATTGTTTGTTTGAGGCTCATCGGCCCATAGTATACAGAGATACATACATAACATGACACAAACACATCTAAAAGCAAACATACATCAAAGTATGTATAGATGAATGTAGCTGAGCTGTCCTGCGGCAAGGTGGCCCCCTTACGGTGGGCGGACCCATCTACAATAATGTCGCCAGAACAGACTAGAGGAAAAAGCCAGTCTGAACAAAGTAACCTATCAAGCGAGAGGCAAACAAATACAGCGATTTCTGGCGGTTGGCATCAAAAGTATTGTGTAGATCAGTAATAATATAATGTAAAACTAGTGTGTTACAATAGATCATGATCATACGTTGATGAAGGTTAGACATCCAGGTAAACGATACTCGTAAGAAAATTCAAACTCTACTACTGGATCAGTTACGGATTTTTATTTATTTCCGGACGTTTCGAGTGACATCCATCACTCTTCTTCAGCGTCACAAATGAACAGAGAACCGATTCACTCTTATATACAAGTAACTAGAAAAAACAGTTAAACAACGGTCTGTAAGAAGCTTTATCATGTAAAAGAACGGTTCACTCGAAACGTCCGGAAATAAATAAAAATCCGTAACTGATCCAGTAGTAGAGTTTGAATTTTCTTACGAGGATCATGATCATAGTTTTGTCTAAAAACTATCATTGGTTGGTTTATTGGTTGGCCGACTACTCTCTTTTCATAACCAAGGGCTGAATGAATTGCGAGGAGCTTACAGTGTTACAGTTGAAGGGACTGAATTGGAAGGATTTGTAACGGCAGCCTTTCAGCACAATGAAGAAATGTGTAGGCAACAGTAAAGATGGGAGGATAATATCAGAGAATGCACCAGCATGTCAAGAAGAACAGAAAACTGAGAAGGGTGGAGAAAATTGGTTGTCAGACTAGGGGAAAGATTAAGATGTCATGGTGAATGTAGTTAAAGTAGATTTAGAGATTTCCAAGTTCTTGTATCAGTTCCTTACAAATAGACACATTGCCCATATCATAATGTAATAAAAGATATAATGGTTTATCACTTGTGTTGCAGGACACCAACCCAATCTTCCTGTTCAGTAAGGTGACCATCGAGTCTGCCGTGCCTCCGTCTCCTAGTGTGGACCTAGGGTCAGGTGAGTTATGCAGTCTTCTTGTTACACTAAGTGTCTTTGAGTATCCTCAATAAAACGGCTTTTATTTACACAAACTTTGACATAATTATGCTTTTCCCTCCAAGATTGTTACTGTCAGACCCAATTTTCAATAACACGGTTTTGATTTTAGGTTTTAGGTAGAGACTGAAATTTGTTTTGAAAACATGAAACTTTATTACAATGTTCATTTGTAAATGTGTACAAAAATCCAGCCTTGGCAAGAGGCTGAATGTTACTAATCCCACAGGAATGCTGGCTCTAAAGCCACTGAAATGTGTGAATGCCAATGCTAGTTATGTACATTTGTTAGCCTGACAAATGTCTCTTGTGTTCCCTTCTATGCAGACTCTGACCCCAGACTACAGGTGGAAGGGTGCCTGAACATGCCTGCTACATACGAGACGGTGGTGGCTCGTGCACAACTGGCACTGGTACGGTATAATCATAACTATCAGAACTATGCTATCTTTATAATGATATGAATCTTTATTGCATATTCTTGCCCAGCTGGGCTAAATGCACAAGAGGATGTCCAGTATGTAAAACATGAGTATTTCATACTGAAACGCTATATTCTAATGCAAAGTGATAAGAATCTATACATTACAACATGGAGGTAGAAAAAAGGAAAGGAGGGAGCTCAAACTTTCTGCCTATTGTCCGATGTTGGCCGCGGGCGTCAAAACTGTAATTGGCACGAACTTGTCAATTGCCCTGATTTGCGTAGCCCCCAGAGCGGCACACCAGAGTTTTCCATTGTTATTAATGTCAGTGACAAGACGGCATGCCCGGCATTTGACAACTATAACTGTAGCAACTTTTATTCTACGGTAAGTTTGTATCAAATTTGAGGATTACTTCGATGAATGCAGGGAGGTAAGAAACGTGTATCAAAGACGACAAACTTGACGGAAGGCACGGCACTGCAACTATTTTCTAGTAACTAGACTTCATTGTTATTTCTAGTATCTTTATACCCCGATACTTCAAACAACAGGAGGTTAAGTATCTTTGGTCAAATCCTTGCTTGAATCCTTGTTTGAGGAACATGCACCCTACCGGTAACCACAATCAACCAAAGAATTGAGCGCATGTGTCACTTCAAATATTTCCTCGTGGTAGAATAACAACAAGCAAGGATGTCCCGGTTACTACAAGAATGTCTCGTTTCTATTTGGGCCTTCGAGCACAAAATCCATTTCTACACACCTCCTCTGCTAGCAGAGAGGCACACAGCTTGCGTAGAATATGGCCACAAATAGTCCACTTTGTCCGGAAAAATCGCTACTTTGCCAGTTACGAAAGTTTGGAAAATGGACATAACATCGTCAACTATCCAGAATAATATCGGCATATCTAGAAAAAATCTACACAAATTCATACTAGACGATTGTATTTCGTTGAAATGTTCCCGTTCTAAAATGTTCGATTCGAGCTTTACAAAACACAAAAAACGCAGTAACTCGCCCATTTTTCGTCGCACAACAAACATAAACATATCTTCGTATCCGCCATTTCCCTCCGCTCCCGATGCTGACTTCTGCGCAACAATACGACGCAACCCAAATAAGGAAATGCTCGGAAACTCGGGTATGTCGGTCCCTGCTCGGAGTGGACTCGGCTACCGTCGCTGGCAGTGATGTCATTTTCGGCTCATTTGCATAGCCATATATGGAATTCTGGCGGGAGAGACCGCGGCGAACATAGGCATCAAACGAAGTACCGCCGGGCCGGCGGACAATAGAAACCAGCGGGATCTAGCGCCGCAAAACAAAAGGCCGCGGCGGGTGCTAAATACGTCCTCCCTCCTTTCCTTTTTTCTACCTCCATGATTACAACAATACTATATACTACCTATCATCTACTGTTAGTTGCCCTTTATAATATGTCCTCATGGTTCGGGCACAACTGGCACTGGTAATTTGATCATGACTTTCAGAACTATGTTATATTACAGGGCTCGAAAAACTGGGTGCATGTGCACCTTAGTCAAGTGCACCCAAATTTGGAGCTGTGCACCGAATTTTTTGTAGGTTTAAGTACATTTGTATAGATGTTAAATGTACAGTACATGTATAGAAGTACAAATGCATATACTGCAGCTGCATTTTGACAAATAGGAGGAAAGGAGGAATATAATACAATCATGTACACAAATGTCCCAGCTGTTGCCTGTGGTTTTAATACTTTAACCTTTTTAATACTTAAATACTTAAAGCAAAAGAACCCAACAAATTTGATGGTATTGTAGCACATACGAGGCGTTACTCTAAGAGCCGCCCCTTGCCCTACATTGTGAAACCCCTTAACGATTTACAAATGTATTATGTGTTTTTATCTTGTATGTACAATGTATGTAGAAGTTGCATTTCAATTTTATTCACAAATTAGCTAGAATGATCTTTTAAAGTTGTTATGGTCAGCATGGAATGTAATGAAATATGCAATTCAGCCTCCTGGCTGCAAAATGTTTTAATCAACAAACCAGTCATCATAACTTATAAGTTATTACAGTTTATTATTCAATCAACAAAATCATACAAAAGCAGGGAATGCTGCATGCATCCCTGAATTGTGTAACTGATTTTTACAATAAGTTAAAAAAAAACAATACAGGACAGGTACACAAAAAACACACTATATACAAATATGTACAAAACACCATTCACTCTGCTATATGCATGCAAATAGCAGGCATAGGTTTTCAGATACATGTATCAGCCATTGTCACTGGCATTGAAGAGTCTTACTGCGCAGTGAATGAAGGACTGTTTCAGGCGCAGGGTCCTCGCTTTGGGCAGAGTGAACGTGTTGCTGTTCCTAAGCTGTCTCCCTGTGGCAGTCGCACGTTCAGGGGGAACAAGGTCGTGCAGAGGGTGACCAGGGTTCAGCATAGCTTTGAAGAGATTTACTGCTGCTGACTCCCTTCTTTCCTTCAGGGTAGGTAGGTTTGGAACCGCCCGTCTACCACTACAGGAGATTATACGTAGGGCACGTTTCTGGACGCGTTCCATACTGGCGGACTGTTCTTCATTACACCCAACCAGCAGGACGTGTCCATACTCCAGGACGGGACGAATCAATGACAAATACACCTGAACCAGATCAACAACACTCATGCCTTGCTTGGTCAATAATCTCAGATAGTGTAGCCTACTGGAGGCCTTTGAAACGGTAGACTTCACATGATCTTGGAAAGAAAGTTTACTGTCAAATGTAAAGCCAAGGCCCTTTGCTGTTCTAGTGACTGGAACAGGTTCACCTCCCAGAGACAGTGGCGGTATTGCAGGGATGTTTCTCTTGAAACAGATCAGCAACGACTGACTCTTAAACATGCAGGACACGATTATGGATCACGATTATGATTTTGACATTTTGGTTTGTATATTTCTGTTCAGAAATTTATATATGTTGTACGTTGTATCATTTGTTAACTTTTCAGTTATACTGATTTTCAGTTATACTGATCTCAGTTAACTTTTCTTATGTTACTTGACTGTATAATTTACTTTTTTACAAATTGTTTTATGTTTACATGTCCCTGGGCCCTCTTGGAAATCAACAATACTGTTGAAGAGGCCACCCAGGTGTTTATAAGATGAAATAAATAAATAAATAAGATACATCTATCTAGTGGAAATACATGTATCATGATCAGACGAGCATGAAAGCAAATATGCTGAGTCATGATATGACTGTTAGGCTTTGCTGTCCATGATTTAAGGTCTCATTCATGTATTACTCCGAGTGTACCCCCTAAAAGAGTACCAAGTCAAAAACTAAACGGCTGTATGAACGAGTGTTTTTATTGGAGAGAATTTCCCCTTTAGCCATCCCAACTGATGTAAAACGTCAAAGCGGTGAAAGCTTGTTTGTAACTGATGAAATTAGGACATAATTGTCGGCAGCCGCGCGCTAGGTCGGACGTGCACAGTCCATTGTTGCGAGTTGTGCGGTCGTAGGTTTGCAGCGCGGGAGGGCCTCTTGCGGGCAGCCGCTAGTTGCAGTTTGTAATTCCCATAAAAGGGGATTGTGTGTATAGAAGTCGTTGGCTTAATTTTTTATGAGACGTAGAGTAAGTGTGCTCAACATAGCATGAAAGATATCAATTGATTTAATGTAGGATCATAGGGAACA